>NW_027064598.1:0-25363 GCF_032884065.1 Artemia franciscana
CTCCCTGTGTCCCGGTGCTTTGTTGATTGCTAATCGAACATTCCTTTTGTCCTGGTCGCTTTCTCTTTGAGTGTCGTCATTTATTTTTTTCTTTTTTAGTTCTTTTAGTTGTTACCTTTTTTAGTTTTTTTTTAGTTTTTTAGATGAAAATTTTTTTTAGTTTTTTCCTTTTTTTCTTTTTAGTTTTTTATTGGTTTTTACCTTTATTTTAGCTTATTTTTCAGTTTTTTCCTTTTTTTTAGTTTTTTTTTTATTTTTTATTTTTTTTAGTTTTTTACCTTTTTTTATTTTTTTTATTTTTTTTAGTTTTTTAGCTTTTTTACTTTTTTTATTAGTTTTTAGTTTTTTTTGTAGTTTTTGCCTTTTTTTAGTTTTTTCAGTTTTTTTTTAGTTTTTTATTGGTTTTTACCTTTATTTTAGCTTATTTTTCAGTTTTTTCCTTTTTTTTAGTTTTTTTTAGTTTTTAGTTTTTTAGTTTTTTACCTTTTTTTAGTTTTTTTAGTTTTTTTAGTTTTTTAGCTTTTTTATATTTTTTATTAGTTTTTAGTTTTTTTTGTAGTTTTTGCCTTTTTTTATTTTTTTTAGTTTTTTAAGGTTTTTTATTAGTTTTTAGTTTTTTTTGTAGTTTTTGCCTTTTTTTAGTTTTTTTCTTTTTAGTTTTTTTGTAGTTTTTACCTTCTTTTTAGTTTTGTTAGTTTTTTTTTACTTATGTCCTGGTCGTCATTTATACTCCCTGTGTCCCGGTGCTTTGTTGATTGCTAATCGAACATTCCTTTTGTCCTGGTCGCTTTCTCTTTGAGTGTCGTCATTTATTTTTTTCTTTTTTAGTTCTTTTAGTTTTTACCTTTTTTAGTTTTTTTTAGTTTTTTAGATGAATTTTTTTTTAGTTTTTTCCCTTTTTTTCTTTTTAGTTTTTTATTGGTTTTTACCTTTATTTTAGCTTATTTTTCAGTTTTTTCCTTTTTTTTAGTTTTTTTTTATTTTTTATTTTTTTTTAGTTTTTTACCTTTTTTTAATTTTTTTAGTTTTTTTAGTTTTTTAGCTTTTTTACTTTTTTTATTAGTTTTTAGTTTTTTTTGTAGTTTTTGCCTTTTTTTAGTTTTTTCAGTTTTTTTTTTAGTTTTTTATTGGTTTTTACCTTTATTTTAGCTTATTTTTCAGTTTTTTCCTTTTTTTAGTTTTATTTAGTTTTTAGTTTTTTTTAGTTTTTTACCTTTTTTTAGTTTTTTTAGTTTTTTAGCTTTTTTATTTTTTTTTATTAGTTTTTAGTTTTTTTTGTAGTTTTTGCCTTTTTTTAGTTTTTTTAGTTTTTTATTTTTTTTATTAGTTTTTAGTTTTTTTGTAGTTTTTGCCTTTTTTTAGTTTTTTCAGTTTTGACGTCACCTGATCCAGTTTTTTCAGGTGACGTCACCTGATCCACGATCCACAGACAACTTATTTTTATATATATAGATATATATATATATATATATATATATATATATATATATATATATATATATATATATATATATATATATATATATATATATATATATATATATATATATATATAAATATATAAATATATATATATATATATATATATATATATATATATATATATATATATATATATATAAGCGTAATAAGCGTATATATATATATATATATAAGCGTATATATAAGCGCGTAAGTCGTTACGCGCCATATTAGTTACGCGCCATTGTAGTTGTGTCCCTGTGTCCCACCTGTGAATAGAGATAGATATAAATATATGTTTTTAACTACGTAAAACATGCGAATATACAACATTCTTCGCTGTCCCATTGTCTGTGCATATAAATAGATTGTCAGGTTTACTGACTCTTGAACATGCAACATATAATTGTCCATGGGAAAAACGATCCGTATTCAGATCTATACCTCATTATTCTAATGATGTGTCCCTGTGTCCCGGTCGTCATTTATTTTCCCTGTGTCCCAGTCGTCATTTGTGTCCCGGTGTCCCAGTTTATAATTTCTCTTTGAGTGTCCCGGTCGTCATTTATATTCCCTGTGTCCCGGTGTCCCGGTCGTCATTTGTGTCCCGGTGTCCCGGTCTGTAATTTCTATTCGAACAATCCCTGTGTCCCGGTCGTCATTTATATATCCCGCCTGTGCCCCGGCGTCCCCGTTGTAGTTGTTTCCCTGTGTCCCAGTCGTCATTTATATTCCCTGTGTCCCGGTCGTGATTTGTGTCCGGGTGTCCCAGTCTGTAATTTCTCTTTGAGGTTCCCGGTCGTCACTTATATTCCCTCTGTCTCGGTCGTCATTTGTGTCCCGATCTGTAATTTCTCTTTGAGTGTTTTTTCTTTTTAGTTTTTTTTTAGTTTTTTACCTTTTTTCTTTTTTCAGTTTTCTTTTTCTTCTTTATTTTTCAGCGTCACTATGAAGTACATATCAACGAACCTTTGTTTTTTTAACTTAAATCTGGTAGGCATTGATGACCTTATCCAAGTCAAAATCCCAAACCCAATCATCATCGCTATCATTTTCAGTTTTGATATGTTTTGACTCTCGCTGTCCAGGTGGATTTTCATCTAACTGCGCGGTTTTGCGTTCTTTAGCCGCAACCCCAACAGCTAGTATATATATATATATACATATATATATATATATATATATATATATATATATATATATATATATATATATATATATATATATATATATATATATATATATATATATATATATATATATATATATATATATACTAGCTGTTGGGGTGGTGGGAATATAACCCCAACACATAGTTGGTGGGGGCGCTTCGCGCCCCCCCAAGCCCCCGCGCGCGCGTAAGTCGTTACGCGCCATTGTAGTTGTGTCCCTATGTCCCACCTGTGAATATAGATATATATATATATATATATATATATATATATATATATATATATATATATATATATATATATATATATATATCTATATATATAAAAATAAGTTGTCTGTCTGTGGATGGATGGATGGATCAGGTGACGTCACCTGAAAAAACTGGATCAGGTGACGTCAAAACTGAAAAAACTAAAAAAAGGCAAAAACTACAAAAAAAACTAAAAACTAATAAAAAAAATAAAAAAGCTAAAAAACTAAAAAAACTATAAAGGTAAAAACCAATAAAAAACTAAAAAAAAAACTGAAAAAACTAAAAAAAGGCAAAAACTACAAAAAAAAACTAAAAACTAATAAAAAAAGTAAAAAAGCTAAAAAACTAAAAAAACTAAAAAAACTAAAAAAAGGTAAAAAACTAAAAAAAATAAAAAATAAAAAAAAACTAAAAAAAAGGAAAAAACTGAAAAATAAGCTAAAATAAAGGTAAAAACCAATAAAAAACTAAAAAAAAAAAAAGGAAAAAACTAATAAATGACGACACTCAAAGAGAAAGCGACCAGGACAAAAGGAATGTTCGATTAGCAATCAACAAAGCACCGGGACACAGGGAGTATAAATGACGACCAGGACATAAGTAAAAAAAAAAAACTATCTATATATATAAAAATAAGTTGTCTGTGGATCTGTGGATCGTGGATCAGGTGACGTCACCTGAAAAAACTGGATCAGGTGACGTCAAAACTGAAAAAACTAAAATAAGGCAAAAACTACAAAAAAAACTAAAAACTAATAAAAAAAATAAAAAAGCTAAAAAACTAAAAAAACTAAAAAAAGGCAAAAAAAACTAAAAACTAATAAAAAAGCTAAAAAACTAAAAAAACTAAAAAAAAGGCAAAAACTACAAAAAAACTAAAAACTAATAAAAAAAATAAAAAAGCTAAAAAACTAAAAAAACTAAAAAAACTAAAAAAAGGTAAAAAACTAAAAAAACTAAAAACTAAAAAAAACTAAAAAAGGTAAAAACTAAAAGAACTAAAAAAGAAAAAAATAAATGACGACACTCAAAGAGAAAGCGACCAGGACAAAAGGAATGTTCGATTAGCAATCAACAAAGCACCGGGACACAGGGAGTATAAATGACGACCAGGACACAAGTAAAAAAAAAAATTAACAAAACTAAAAAGAAGGTAAAAACTACAAAAAAACTAAAAAGAAAAAAAAACTAAAAACTAATAAAAAAACTAAAAAATCTAAAAATCTAAATAAACTAAAAAAGAAAAAAAAAGGAAAAAAATAAAGGAGAAAAACAAAACTAAAAAACGAATGTATATACAGACCGGTACACCGGGATACAAATGACGACCGGGACACAGGGAATATAAATGACGACCGGGACACAGGGACACAACTACAACGGGGACACCGGGGGAAACAGGGGGATATAAATGACGACCGGGACAAAAAAACTAAAAAGAAAAAAAAACTAAAAACTAATAAAAAAACTAAAAAATCTAAAAATCTAAATAAGCTAAAAAAGAAAAAAAAAGGAAAAAAATAAAGGAGAAAAACAAAACTAAAAAACGAATGTATATACAGACCGGGACACCGGGATACAAATGACGACCGGGACCCGGGACACAGGGAATATAAATGACGACCGGGACACAGGGACACAACTACAACGGGGACACCGGGGGAAACAGGGGGATGTAAATGACGACCGGGACACCGGGACAGGGAATGGTCGATTAGCAATCACCATCAACAAAGCTCAAGGGCAATCATTAGAATCATGAGGTATAGATCTGAATACAGATTGTTTTCCCATGGACCATTATATGTTGCATGTTCAAGAGTCGGTAAACCTGACAATCTATTTATATGCAAAGACAATGGGACAGCAAAGAATGTTGTATATTCGCAAGTTTTACGTAGTTAAAACCATATATATATATCTATCTATATTCACAGGTGGGACATAGGGACACAACTACAATGGCGCGTAACGACTTACGCGCGCGGGGGGGCTTGGGGGGGCGCGAAGCGCCCCCACCAACTAGGTGTTGGGGTGGCGCGAAGCGCCACCCCAACAGCTAGTATATATATATATATATATATATATATATATATATATATATATATATATATATATATATATATATATATATATATATATATATATATATATATATGTGTGTGTTTTTAACTACGTAAGACTTGCGAATATACAACATTCTTTGCTGTCCCATCGTCTGTGCATATAAATAGATTGTCAGGTTTACCGACTCTTGAACATGCAACGCAAAATGGTCCATGGGAAAACAATCCGTATTCAGATCTATACCTCATGATTCTATTGATTGCCCTTGAGCTTTGTTGATGGTGATTGCTAATCAGCCATTTCCTTTGTTGCCGTCGTCATTTATATATCCCCCTGTGCCCCCCGGCGTCCCCGTTGTAGTTGTGTCCCTGTGTCCGGGTCGTCATTTATATTCCCTGTGTCCCCGTCGTCATTTGTGTCCCGGTGTCCCAGTCTGTGATTTCTATTTGAGTGTTCCGGGCGTCATTTATATTCGTCAGGATATTGTAGGGCATCGTAGCATCGATGAGTTTAAGCAATTCTTGTCAACTGATTGTTTCGCCTATAAAAAATATTATCTCGAGGTAAGAACTGATCACCGACCACAACGATTGCCACTTTGTTGATAGTTGCGTATCAGGAGGCATCAATTGGATTGCTGTTTTTAAGCAGAAGCACTAAATTATTATTTTTGTGGAAAAGATGATATATATAAATATATATATATATTTTCTTTTTAGTTTTTTTGTAGTTTTTACCTTTTTTAGTTTTTTTCTTCTTTTGTATTAATGCTAAAGCCAAGGTTCAAACCTGGAGCCTCTCGGACCTAGAACCTGAAACATAACGCTTTACCAACTCAGCTACTTCGGCGTGAATACATTCGTTTTGAGCAGCTTCCTCGGGTCATCTACTTCGGCGTGAATACATTCGTTTTGAGCAGCTTCCTCGGGTGTTGCCATTGTAGGTTCTTCAGTCATTTTACAATTAGAAATTTTTCTTTCAACGGTCTTCTTACAATTAAAAATTTGTCTTTGAACGATATTCTTAAATACCTGTGTCCTGGTCGTCATTTATATTGCCTGTGTCCCGGTCGTCATTTGTGTCCCGGTATCCCAGTCTGTAATTTCTCCTTGAGTTTCCCGGTCGTTATTTATATTCCCTCTGTCCCGATCGTCATTTGTGTCCCGGTCTGTAATTTCTCTTTGAGTGTTTTTTCTTTTTAGTATTTTTTAGTTTTTTACATTTTTTCTTTTTTCAGTTTTCTTTTTCTTCTTTATTTTTCAGCTTCACTATAAAATACATATCGCCGAACCTTTGTTTTTTAACTAAAATCTGGTAGGCATTGATGACCTTATCCAAGTCAAGATCCCAAACCCAATCATCATCGCTATCATTTTCAGTTTTGATATGTTTTGACTCTCGCTGTCCAGGTGGATCTTCATCTAACTGCGCGGTTTTGCGTTCTTTAGCCTCAAGCCTGTTTCCTTGCTGTTCTTTTGATTCCTCGGCACACTTTCTTTTCTGACTTTCTCTATCAGCAGCAAGTTTTTTGGCATAGACTCTTTGAGCATCTTCATCGGCTTTTGCCATTGTAAGTTCATCAGTCATTTTAAACTTAAACATTAATAGATTTCTACGTGAACATATATGTCTTAAATATCTTTAATGACGTCACCGTCATAGCAAAAATGACGACAACTAACTTCATGACGCCAGTCGACACAGAAACATGACGTCACCTGATCCACAGACAGACAACTTATTTTTATATATATACTAGCTGTTGGGGTGGCGCTTCGCGCCACCCCAACACCTAGTTGGTGGGGGCGCTTCGCGCCCCCCCCAAGCCCCCCCGCGCGCGTAAGTCGTTACGCGCCATAATAGTTACGCGCCATTGTAGTTGTGTCCCTATGTCCCACCTGTGAATATAGATAGATATATATATATATGGTTTTAACTACGTAAAACTTGCGAATATACAACATTCTTTGCTGTCCCATTGTCTTTGCATATAAATAGATTGTCAGGTTTACCGACTCTTGAACATGCAACATATAATGGTCCATGGGAAAACAATCTGTATTCAGGTCTATACCTCATGATTCTAATGATTGCCCTTGAGCTTTGTTGATGGTGATTGCTAATCGACCATTCCCTGTCCCGGTGTCCCGGTCGTCATTTACATCCCCCTGTTTCCCCCGGTGTCCCCGTTGTAGTTGTGTCCCTGTGTCCCGGTCGTCATTTATATTCCCTGTGTCCCGGTCGTCATTTGTATCCCGGTGTCCCGGTCTGTATATACATTCGTTTTTTAGTTTTGTTTTTCTCCTTTATTTTTTTCCTTTTTTTTTCTTTTTTAGCTTATTTAGATTTTTAGATTTTTTATTAGTTTTTAGTTTTTTTTTTCTTTTTAGTTTTTTTGTCCCGGTCGTCATTTATATCCCCCTGTTTCCCCCGGTGTCCCCGTTGTAGTTGTGTCCCTGTGTCCCGGTCGTCATTTATATTCCCTGTGTCCCGGTCGTCATTTGTATCCCGGTGTACCGGTCTGTATATACATTCGTTTTTTAGTTTTGTTTTTCTCCTTTATTTTTTTCCTTTTTTTTCTTTTTTAGTTTATTTAGATTTTTAGATTTTTTAGTTTTTTTATTAGTTTTTAGTTTTTTTTTCTTTTTAGTTTTTTTGTAGTTTTTACCTTCTTTTTAGTTTTGTTAATTTTTTTTTTTACTTATGTCCTGGTCGTCATTTATACTCCCTGTGTCCCGGTGCTTTGTTGATTGCTAATCGAACATTCCTTTTGTCCTGGTCGCTTTCTCTTTGAGTGTCGTCATTTATTTTTTTCTTTTTTAGTTCTTTTAGTTTTTACCTTTTTTAGTTTTTTTAGTTTTTTAGATGAAAATTTTTTTTAGTTTTTTCCTTTTTTTCTTTTTAGTTTTTTATTGGTTTTTACCTTTATGTTAGCTTATTTTTCAGTTTTTTCCTTTTTTTTAGTTTTTTTTTATTTTTTATTTTTTTTAGTTTTTTACCTTTTTTTAGTTTTTTTAGTTTTTTTAGTTTTTTTAGTTTTTTAGCTTTTTTACTTTTTTTATTAGTTTTTAGTTTTTTTGTAGTTTTTGCCTTTTTTTAGTTTTTTCAGTTTTTTTTTTTAGTTTTTTATTGGTTTTTACCTTTATTTTAGCTTATTTTTCAGTTTTTTCCTTTTTTTTAGTTTTTTTTTGTTTTTTACCTTTTTTTAGTTTTTTTAGTTTTTTTAGTTTTTTAGCTTTTTTATTTTTTTTGTTAGTTTTTAGTTTTTTTTGTAGTTTTTGCCTTTTTTTTAGTTTTTTTAGTTTTTTAGCTTTTTTATTAGTTTTTAGTTTTTTTTGTAGTTTTTGCCTTTTTTTAGTTTTTTTAGTTTTTTAGCTTTTTTATTTTTTTTATTAGTTTTTAGTTTTTTTTGTAGTTTTTGCCTTTTTTTAGTTTTTTCAGTTTTGACGTCACCTAATCCAGTTTTTTCAGGTGACGTCACCTGATCCACGATCCACAGATCCACAGACAACTTATTTTTATATATATAGATAGTTTTTTTTTTTACTTATGTCCTGGTCGTCATTTATACTCCCTGTGTCCCGGTGCTTTGTTGATTGCTAATCGAACATTCCTTTTGTCCTGGTCGCTTTCTCTTTGAGTGTCGTCATTTATTTTTTTATTTTTTAGTTCTTTTAGTTTTTACCTTTTTTAGTTTTTTTTAGTTTTTTAGATGAAAATTTTTTTTAGTTTTTTCATTTTTTTCTTTTTAGTTTTTTATTGGTTTTTACCTTTGTTTTAGCTTATTTTTCAGTTTTTTCCTTTTTTTTAGTTTTTTTTTATTTTTTATTTTTTTTAGTTTTTTACCTTTGTTTAGTTTTTTTAGTTTTTTTAGTTTTTTAGCTTTTTTACTTTTTTTATTAGTTTTTAGTTTTTTTTTGTAGTTTTTGCCTTTTTTTAGTTTTTTCAGTTTTCTTTTTAGTTTTTTATTGGTTTTTACCTTTATTTTAGCTTATTTTTCAGTTATTTCCTTTTTTTTAGTTTTTTTTAGTTTTTAGTTTTTTTAGTTTTTTACCTTTTTTTAGTTTTTTTAGTTTTTTTAGTTTTTTAGGTTTTTACCTTTTTTAGTTTTTTTTAGTTTTTTAGATGAAAATTTTTTTTAGTTTTTTCCTTTTTTTCTTTTTAGTTTTTTATTGGTTTTTACCTTTGTTTTAGCTTATTTTTCAGTTTTTTCCTTTTTTTTAGTTTTTTTTATTTTTTTTAGTTTTTTACCTTTTTTTAGTTTTTTTAGTTTTTTTAGTTTTTTAGCTTTTTTTACTTTTTTATTAGTTTTTAGTTTTTTTTGTAGTTTTTGCCTTTTTTTAGTTTTTTCAGTTTTTTTTTTAGTTTTTTATTGGTTTTTACCTTTATTTTAGCTTATTTTTCAGTTTTTTCCTTTTTTTTTAGTTTTTTTTAGTTTTTAGTTTTTTTAGTTTTTACCTTTTTTTAGTTTTTTTAGTTTTTTTAGTTTTTTAGCTTTTTTATTTTTTTTAGTAGTTTTTAGTTTTTTTTTGTAGTTTTTGCCTTTTTTTAGTTTTTTTAGTTTTTTAGCTTTTTTATTAGTTTTTAGTTTTTTTTGTAGTTTTTGCCTTTTTTTAGTTTTTTTAGTTTTTTAGCTTTTTTATTTTTTTTTATTAGTTTTTAGTTTTTTTTGTAGTTTTTGCCTTTTTGTAGTTTTTTCAGTTTTGACGTCACCTGATCCAGTTTTTTCAGGTGACGTCACCTGATCCATCCACAGACAGACAACTTATTTTTATATATATAGATATATAGATATAATTCTAAAATTGTCAGGTAATTTTCTATTTTGAAATAAAAACTAAAAATTATTGCTCAGACAACATAAATATTTTTGATATTTACATAATAGCTTTAGTGGTTCTGGACTGAAAACTAAATATGCTAATCAAATTGGGAATTGCAATCTTTTAGGTTGAAAAGGCAGATCCATTGGAATCATGAGAATGCGTGGAATAAGAAAAGCCTCACCCTCAAAAGGCCCTGTCAAGATTGTTGCCTCTATTACGTTATAACAGACATAACACGTCATTTGTGTCCCGGTGTCCCGGTCTGTAGTTTCGTTAGTCGACAAACATGACGTCAGACGACAAAAAACTTCATGACGACATACAGCTCAATCCTTATAATGGCGTCACTCGACAAACATGACGTCAGTCGACACACAAAAATGACGTCAGTCGACAGACAGACAAACAACTTATTTTGATATATATATATATATATATATATATATATATATATATATATATATATATATATATATATATATATATATTTATATATATATATATATATATGTTTTTAACTACGTAAAACTTGCGAATATACAACATTCTTTACTGTCCCATTATCTGTGCATATAAATAGAATGTCAGGTTTAACGACTCTTGAACATGCAACATATAATGGTCCATGGGAAAACAATCCGTATTCAGATCTATACCTCATGATTCTAATGATTGCCCTTGAGCTTTGTTGATGGTGATTGCTAATCAACGATTCCCTGTGTCGCCATCGTCATTTATATATCCCCCTGAGCCCCCCGGCGTCCCTGTTGTAGTTGTGTCCCTGTGTCCCGGTCGTCATGTCCCGGTGTCCCGGTCGTCATTTGTGTCCCGGTCTGTATATACATTCGTTTTTGAATTGGTCTTTTTTTAGGTTTTAGTTTTTTACCTTTTTTAGTTTTTTTTTCTTTTTTTTAGTTTTGTTTTTCTCCTTTATTTTTCATTTTTTTTTCCTTTTTCATTTTGTTTTCTTTTTTAGTTTTTTTTTTAGCTTTTTAGCTTTTTTAGTTTTTTATTAGTTTTTAGTTTTTTTTTCTTTTTAGTTTTTTTGTAGTTTTTACCTTTTTTTTAGTTTTTAATTTTTTTTTTACGTATGTCCTGGTCGTCATTTATACTCCCTGTGTCCCGGTCGTCATTTTTGTCCCGGTGCTTTGTTGATGGTGATTGCTAATCGAACATTCCTTGTGTCCCGGTCGTCATTTATATTCCCTATGTGCCGGTGTCCCGGTCGTCATTTGTGTCCCGATGTCCCGGTCTGTAATTTCGTCAGTCAAAAACATGACGTCAGTCGACACAGAAACATGACGTCACCTGACAGATCCACAGACAGACAACTTATTTTTATATATATAGATTATTTTTATATATATATAGATATATATATATATATATACTAGCTGTTGGGGTGGTGCTTCACGCCACCCCAACACCTAGTTGGTGTGGAAACAGGAAGCAAGGAAACAGGCTTGAGGCTGATAGAGAAAGTAAGAAAAGAAAGCGTGCCGAGGAATCAAAAGAACAGCAAGGAAACAGGCTTGAGGCTGATAGAGAAAGAGAGTTCAGAAAGCGTACCGAGGAACTACCAGAGCAACGCGAAACCAGACTTGCTGCTAAAAGAGAAAGTGAAAAAAGAAGGCGTGCCGAGGAACTACCAGAGCAACATGAAACCAGACTTGCTGCTAAAAGAGAAAGTGAAAAAAGAAGGCATGCCGAGGAACTACCAGAGCAACATGAAACCAGACTTGCTGCTAAAAGAGAAAGTGAAAAAAGAAGGCGTGCCGAGGAATCACAAGAACAGCAAGAAATCAGGCTTGCTGCTGATAGAGAAAGTAAGAAAAGAAAGCGTCTCGAGGAATCAGAGCAACCTGAAAGTTATCGCCTGGCATTCAGGTACAGCCCAGTCGATGATTATAGCTTGAGTACATGTGTTCAAATCGGGACTATGTCTAAAATTTGTCCCTATTGCAAGGCCTTGAAATTCATTGGTGAAACAATGGGAATGTGTTGCGCCTCAGGAAAAGTTAAACTTCCTCTATTGGCTGCACCACCAGAGCCATTGAAGACTTTCCTTACTGGAACTACGTCAGAATCTAAGCGTTTTTTGTCACAAATCAGAAAATATAACTCATGTTTCCAAATGACGTCGTTTGGAGCCCAAATCGAAAATCCTAATCAATTTATGTCTACTTTCAAAGTAAAAGCGCAAATTTATCATAGAGCAGGGTACTTTCTACCATTCTCAGGCGAGAATCATAAATTTTTACAATTGTACTTCATCAGTGATAGAAACTCTGAATTGAATGCACGTTGCGAAATTTCTCCCAACGTTGAAAGGACAATCGTTTCCCAATTGCAACATCTTTTCCACGAGAATAATAATTTAGCGCGTCTGTTCAAAACAGCCATCGATTTGATGCCTACTGATACGCATAAAATTGTTATTTCCGCTGACAAAACGCCTCCTGGCCAACATGTGCGTAGATAAAATGCTCCAACTATCGACGAAGTGGCAATCGTTATGGTCGGTGATCAGTTTTTACCTCGAGATATTATTCTTCATAAGCGAAACGCTCAGTTGTTAAGAATTGCTGAAACTCATCGATGCTACGATGCCCTACAATATCCTATCACTTTTTGGGATGGAGCCGACGGCTATCACTTTAATATTAAATTGATGAATTCAGCCACTAACAAAGAAATGAATAAGAAATGCAGTACAATGCATTATTATTCCTATAGACTAATGATTCGGCAGGATGAAGAAAATTATACTTTAAAATGCCGTCAATTGTTTCACCAATTCGTCGTTGATATGTATGCTAAAATTGAATCAGAACGTTTGCTATGTATCCGCCTGAATCAGACCAAGCTCCGCTCTGAACAATACATTCATTTGCGAGATGCAGTTATAAATGACGATAATACCACAAACGTTGGAAGATTAACAATTTTACCTTGGTCATATGCTGGCAGTCCCCGTCATATGCATGAATATGCTCAAGATGCTATTGCGTCTGTTCGTCTCTATGGTCGTCCAGATTTATTTATTACATTTACATGTAATCAATCTTGGGACGAGATACTGCAGCTTTTACTTCAAGGACAATCGGCGGTTCATAGACATGACATTACGGCCCGTGTCTTCCGGCAAAAGTTGAAATCACTGATAAACTACATAGTAAATTTTGAAGTGTTTGGGTCAGTGCGATGCCGGATGTACTCAGTGGAATGGCAAAAACGAGGTTTGCCACACGCACATATACTAATCTGGCTACATAAAAAAATTACTTCGAACGAAATTGATGATGTGATTTCCGCTGAAATACCTGATGAAAATGTCGGTAAGGGGTTACATGATATTATTGTAAAAAATATGATACATGGACCTTGCGGTGCACTGAACGAAAATTCACCATGCATGGCCAAAGGAAGGTGCACAAAGCAATATCCTCGACTTTTAGTATCAAACACAATTACTGGCAATGATGGTTACCCACAGTATAGAAGAAGATCTACTGAAGATGGCGGTAAAACAGCAATAATAAAGAAGCGTAACGGTACCACCATCGAAGTAGATAACCAGTGGGTTGTTCCATATTCCCCATTGTTATCAAAAACATTTAATGCACACATAAACGTGGAATACTGCAACTCCATAAAGGCAATCAAATACATATGTAAATACGTCAACATAGGCAGTTTTTGGCTTGCAGCCCGAAATCAAAGATATCGACGAAATCGTACAATATCAGGCTGGAAGATACATAAGCAGTAATGAAGCTGTTTGGCGAATTCTTTCATTTCCTATACATGAACGTAGTCCAGCTGTTGTTCATTTAGCGGTACATTTACAGAATGGTCAACGTGTTTATTTCTCGGAAACCAACGTGCAACAAACAGCCCTGAATCCACCGGATATAACATTAACAGCTTTTTTTTCGCTTTGCAAAAATGATTCTTTTGCAAAAAAAACTGCTGTATACTGAAGTGCCTTCGTATTACACGTGGAATACTAAAAATAAAGTATTTGAACGTCGAAAACAGGGTAAGTCAGTCGACGGCAAACCTACCATCTTCAAAGATACCACGATAGGAAGACTCTACACCGTTCACCCCAATCAACATGAATGCTTCTTTCTACGCCTGCTTTTGCTGAATGTACCCGGTCCGACATCCTTTGAGTATTTGAGAACTGTAAACGGTACTATACATGACACTTACCGTAGTGCATGCCAAGCTCTGAATTTATTGGAGAATGACCAACACTGGGATAACTGCATCAATGACGCGTGCGAAACGTCAACCCCAAGTCAAATTCGTGCATTGTTTGGCATCATTTTAACAACTTGCTCTCCATCAGCTCCTACAGAGTTATGGGAAAAATATAAGTCAAAAATGTCCGAAGATATACTCCATCGAAAATAGTTAGAGACGTCAGATATGACTTTTGATTTTACATCAGAAATTTATAACCACACTTTAGTTATTATAGAAAATTTGTGCGTACGTATGGCAAACAAACCTCTTCGGGATTTGGGAATGCATTCACCTAACCGTATCGCTGCTGTTTCGACATGTGTAGAATTGGATCGTGAACAAAGTAGACTCAATTTCAGGACGTATACAACCTGCTGATTTCTGTAATTTAGTGACGTCCAAAAATGAAGAGATTGAAAAAGTATTTCCGAATATTCTAAAAAATTATAAAAATAATAAATGGCTAAGTGAAAGAGCGATTCTCGCACCCAAAAATATAGACGTCCACGAAATCAACAATATTGTTTTGACCAAGATTCGAGACCAGGCAGTCCTTTACAAGTCAGTCGACACAGTTTTGGAACCAAATGAAGCGGTTAATTATCCATCTGAATTTTTAAATTCCATAGATCTTTCAGGGTTTCCACCACACGTGCTACAACTAAAAATAGGCGTACCAATAATACTTTTAAGAAATATCAACCCACCAAAGCTTTGCAATGGCACGCGACTTGCCGTAAAAAAAAACAATGGAAAACTTAATAGAGGCCACAATCTTGACAGGGCCTTTTGAGGGTGAGGCTGTTCTTATTCCTCACATTCCCATGATTCCAACGGATCTGCCTTTTCAATTTAAAAGATTGCAATTCCCAATTCGATTAGCATTTGCAATCACCATTAACAAAGCTCAAGGTCAATCATTAGAAAATTGTGGTATAGATCTTAATACTGATTGTTTTTCCCATGGACAATTGTACGTTGCATGTTCGAGGGTCGGTAAACCTGACAATCTATTTATATGCAGCGACAATTGGACAGCGAAGAATGTTGTATATTCGCAAGTTTTACGCAGTTAATTTGTATTGTATCTATCTATCTATCTATCTATATAAAAACGAGTTGTGTGTATGCATGTTTGTTTGTTTGTAAAAAGAGCGTTTGCATATGACGTCATTATTAGTACATACGGCTTTGTATATGCACAGACAATGGGATTTCGACGTACGATTTCGTCGAAATCTTTGATTTCGGGCTGCAAGCCAAAAACTGCCATGTCAATGCCTTTGTTGACGTATTTACATATGTATTTGATTGCCTTTACGGAGTTACAGTATTCTAAGTTTATGTGTGCATTAAATGTTTTTGATAATAATGGGGAATATGGAACAACCCACTGGTTATCTACTTCGATGGTGGTACCGTTACGCTTCTTTATTATTGCTGTTTTGTCGCCATCTTCAGTAGATCTTCTTCTATATTGTGGGTAACCATCATTGCCAGTAATTGTGTTTGATACTAAAAGTCGAGGATATTGCTTTGTGCACCTTCCTTTGGCCATGCATGGTGAATTTTCGTTCAGTGCACCGCAAGGTCCATGTATCATATTTTTTACAATAATATCATGTAACCCCTTATCGACATTTTTATCAGGTATTTCAGCGGAAATCACATCATCAATTTCGTTCGAAGTAATTTTTTTATGTAGCCAGATTAGTATATGTGCGTGTGGCAAACCTCGTTTTTGCCATTCCACTGAGTACATCCAGCATCGCACTGACCCAAACACTTCAAGTTTTACTATATAGTTTATCAGTGATTTCAACTTTTGCCGGAAGACACGGGCCGTAATGTCATGCCTATGAACCGCCGATTGTCCTTGAAGTAAAAGCTGCAGTATCTCGTCCCAAGATTGATTACATGTAAATGTAATAAATAAATCTGGACGACCATAGAGACGAACATACGCAATAGCATCTTGAGCATATTCATGCATATGACGGGGGCTGTGGCTTTGTATATGCACAGACAATGGAAAAAAACTAAAAAAAGGCAAAAACTACAAAAAAACTAAAAACTAATAAAAAAACTAAAAGAGCTAAAAAACTAAAAAACTAAAAAAAACTAAAAAAGGTAAAAAACTAAAAAAAAACTAAAAACTAAAAAAGAAAAAAACTAAAAAAAAAGGAAAAACTGAAAAATAAAAGAGAAAAAGAAAACTACAAAAATATGAATAAAAATAAAAAAAAATAAAAAAGATAAAAACTACAAAAAAAACTAAAAAGAAAAAACGAAAAAAAACGAAAAAAGCTAGAAAAAAAAGGTAAAAACCAATAAAAAAACTAAAAAGAAAAAAAGGAAAAAAAACTAAAAAATTTTTTCATCATATAATATGACTTCTGAATTATTTCATCATATACCAATTCAAAAACGAATGTATTCAGGCCGATGTAGCTGAGTTGATAAGGGGTTATGTTCCAGGTTCTAGGTTCAAGAGGTTCCAGGTTCGAACTTTGGCTTTAGCATTAATATAAAAGAAGCAAAAATCTAAAGAAGGTAAAAACTACAAAAAAAAACTAAAAAGGAAAAAAAATAAAAAAATCTAAAAAAGCTTAAAAACTAAAAAAAACTAAAAAAAAGGTAAAAAACTAAAACAAAACTAAAAAAAGGAAAAAACCATAAAATAAACTAAAAGCTAATAAAAAAACTGAAAAAAGCTAAAAAACTAAAAAAACTAAAAAAAAACTAAAAAAGGTAAAAACTAAAAGAACTAAAAAAGAAAAAAAAAGAAAAAAAGGAAAAAAACTGAAAAATAAAGGAGAAAAAGAAAACTAAAAAAATATAAATAAAAATAAAAAAACTAAAAAGATAAAAACTTCAAAAAAACTAAAAAGAAAAAAGAAAAAAACTAAAAAACCTAAAAAAGGTAAAAACCAATAAAACAAAACTAAAAAGAAAAAAAGGGAAAAAATTAAAAATTTATTTCGTCATATACCAATTCAAAAACGAATGTATACCGGGATGACGACCGGGACACAGGGAATATAAATGACGACCGGGACGCAGGGACACAACTACAACGGTGACGCCGGGGGCACAGGGGGGATATATAAATGACGACGGGGACACAGGCAATGTTCGATTAGCAATCACCATCAACAAAGCTCAAGGGCAATCATTAGAATCATGAGGTATAGATCTGAATATGGATTGTTTTCCCCATGGACAATTATATGTTGCACGTTCAAGAGTCGGTAAACCTGACAATCTATTTATATGCACAGACAATGGGGCAGCGAAGAATGTTGTACATTCACAAGTTTTACGTCGTTAAAAACATAAATTGACTTTGCATCCAGTTGAACTTTATCCTTTTCAATCTTAGACATCGTGACGGATGAAAACTCGGAACAATCTATATGTATAAAAATAAGTTGTCTGTGTGTGTGTGGGTCTGTCTGTCGGGTGACGTCATGTTTGTGTGTCGACTGACGTCATGTTTTCAACTGACGAAATTACAGACCAGAACATCGGGACACAAATGACGACCGGGACACCGGCACATCTATATATATATATATATATATACTAGCTGTTGGGGTGGCGCTTCGCGCCACCCCAACACCTAGTTGGTGGGGGCGCTTCGCGCCCCCCCCAAGCCCCCCCGCGCGCGTAAGTCGTTACGCGCCATAATAGTTACGCGCCATTGTAGTTGTGTCCCTATGTCCCACCTGTGAATATAGATAGATATATATATATGGTTTTAACTACGTAAAACTTGCGAATATACAACATTCTTTGCTGTCCCATTGTCTTTGCATATAAATAGATTGTCAGGTTTACCGACTCTTGAACATGCAACATATAATGGTCCATGGGAAAACAATCTGTATTCAGATCTATACCTCATGATTCTAATGATTGCCCTTGAGCTTTGTTGATGGTGATTGCTAATCGACCATTCCCTGTCCCGGTGTCCCGGTCGTCATTTACATCCCCCTGTTTCCCCCGGTGTCCCCGTTGTAGTTGTGTCCCTGTGTCCCGGTCGTCATTTATATTCCCTGTGTCCCGGGTCCCGGTCGTCATTTGTATCCCGGTGTCCCGGTCTGTATATACATTCGTTTTTTAGTTTTGTTTTTCTCCTTTATTTTTTTCCTTTTTTTTTCTTTTTTAGCTTATTTAGATTTTTAGATTTTTAGTTTTTTTATTAGTTTTTAGTTTTTTTTCTTTTTAGTTTTTTTGTCCCGGTCGTCATTTATATCCCCCTGTTTCCCCCGGTGTCCCCGTTGTAGTTGTGTCCCTGTGTCCCGGTCGTCATTTATATTCCCTGTGTCCCGGTCGTCATTTGTATCCCGGTGTACCGGAGTTGTGTCCCTGTGTCCCGGTCGTCATTTATATTCCCTGTGTCCCGGGTCCCGGTCGTCATTTGTATCCCGGTGTCCCGGTCTGTATATACATTCGTTTTTTAGTTTTGTTTTTCTCCTTTATTTTTTTCCTTTTTTTTTCTTTTTTAGCTTATTTAGATTTTTAGATTTTTTAGTTTTTTTATTAGTTTTTAGTTTTTTTTTCTTTTTAGTTTTTTTGTCCCGGTCGTCATTTATATCCCCCTGTTTCCCCCGGGTCGTCATTTATACTCCCTGTGTCCCGGTGCTTTGTTGATTGCTAATCGAACATTCCTTTTGTCCTGGTCGCTTTCTCTTTGAGTGTCGTCATTTATTTTTTTCTTTTTTAGTTCTTTTAGTTTTTACCTTTTTTAGTTTTTTTTAGTTTTTAGTTTTTTTAGTTTTTTACCTTTTTTTAGTTTTTTTAGTTTTTTTTAGTTTTTTAGCTTTTTTATTTTTTTTTATTAGTTTTTAGTTTTTTTGTAGTTTTTGCCTTTTTTTTAGTTTTTTTAGTTTTTTAGCTTTTTTATTAGTTTTTAGTTTTTTTTGTAGTTTTTGCCTTTTTTTAGTTTTTTTAGTTTTTTAGCTTTTTTATTTTTTTTATTAGTTTTTAGTTTTTTTTGTAGTTTTTGCCTTTTTTTTCTCTTTGAGTGTCGTCATTTATTAGTTTTTTCCTTTTTTTTTTTAGTTTTTTATTGGTTTTTACCTTTATTTTAGCTTATTTTTCAGTTTTTTCCTTTTTTTTAGTTTTTTTTATTTTTTATTTTTTTTAGTTTTTTACCTTTTTTTAGTTTTTTTAGTTTTTTAGCTTTTTTACTTTTTTTATTAGTTTTTAGTTTTTTTTGTAGTTTTTGCCTTTTTTTAGTTTTTTCAGTTTTTTTTTTAGTTTTTTATTGGTTTTTACCTTTATAGTTTTTTTAGTTTTTTAGCTTTTTTATTTTTTTTATTAGTTTTTAGTTTTTTTTGTAGTTTTTGCCTTTTTTTAGTTTTTTCAGTTTTGACGTCACCTGATCCAGTTTTTTCAGGTGACGTCACCTGACACATCCATCCATCCATCCACAGACAACTTATTTTTATATATATAGATATATATATATATATATAAATAAGTTGTTTGTCTGTCTGTCGACTGACGTCATGTTTGTGTGTCGACTGACGTCATGTTTGTCGACTGACGTCATTATAAGGATTGAGCTGTATGTCGTCATGAAGTTGTTTGTCGTCTGACGTCATGTTTGTCGACTAACGAAACTACAGACCGGGACACAAATGACGTGTTATGTCTGTTATAACGTAATAGAGGCAACAATCTTGACAGGGACTTTTGAGGGTGAGGCTTTTCTTATTCCATGCATTCTCATGATTCCAATGGATCTGCCTTTTCAACCTAAAAGATTGCAATTCCCAATTTGATTAGCATATTTAGTTTTCAGTCCAGAACCACTAAAGCTATTATGTAAATATCAAAAATATTTATGTTGTCTGAGCAATAATTTTTAGTTTTTATTTCAAAATAGAAAATTACCTGACAATTTTAGAATTATATCTATCTATCTATATATATAAAAATAAGTTGTCTGTCCGTTACGCCAGATTATATCTTCTATATATATAAACGAAAACAAACTAAAATGTAAAAACTGGGAATTGCATAAATATTTCGAAATATTTTAACAATAGATTAAAGTAATTCGGAAACCTGAAAACAGATACTTAAAATTTGAGGTTTATTATAAATTGTTGAGCTTTAGCAAGCTTGGCATAAGAGGAATTTTTATTATAGATCTTCAAATGACAGAAGAAACAGCCGAGGAAGCTGCTCAAATAGTTAATTCAAAGAGACATTTTAGTATAAATCCTACAATGGCAGAAGAAACAGCCAAGGAATCTGCTCAAAGGGTTTATGCCAAAAGGCTTGCGGCTAAAGAACGCAAAACCGCGCAGTTAGATGAAAATCCACCTGGACAGCGAGAGTCAAAACGTATCAAAACTGAAAATGATAGAGATGATGATTGGGTTTGGGATTTTGACTTGGATAAGGTCATCAATGCCTACCAGGTTTTAGTAAAAAAAAAACAAAGGTTCGGCGATATATATTTACGTCTGAAAAATAAAGAATAAAAAGAAAACTGAAAAAGAAAAATGGTAAAAAACTAAAAAAAAAAAACTAAAAAGAAAAAACTAAAAAAACAACTTAAAAATAAAAAAAACAACTAAAAAATAAAAAAATTAAAAAAGAAAAAACCTAAAAAGAAAAAACGTAAAAAAATACAAAAAATAAAAAAGGTAAAAAACTAAAAAGAAAATAAAACTAAAAAAAAGCTAAAAAACTAAACAGAAAAAAAACTAAAAAAACAAAAAAAAAGAAAAAACTAAAAAAAAAATCGGGAATTACATAAATATTTCAATATATTTTGACAATAGATTAAAGATATTCGAAAACCTTAAAACAGATACCCAAATTTTGAGATTTATTATAAATTGTTGGGGCTTTAGCATGCTTGGCACGTAAAGATTTTTCCAAGTGTCAATGTTAGAACCGGGACACTGGGACACAAATGACAACCGGGACACAGGGAATATAAAGGACGACCAGGACACTCAAAGAGAAATTACAGACCGGGACACCGGGACACAAATGACGACCGGGACACCGGGAATATAAATGACGACCGGGAAACTCAAAGAGAGATTACAGACTGGGATACCGGGACACAAATGACGACCAGGACACAGGGACACAACTATAACGGGGACGCCGGGGGCACAGGGGGATATATAAATGACGACAGGGACGAAGGAATGTTCGATTAACAATCACCATCAACAAAGCTCAAGGGCAATCGTTAGAAAAATGCGGTTTAGATCTGAATACGGATTGTTTTCCCATGGACAATTATTATGGTGCATGTTCAACAGTTTGTCTGTGGGTCTGTGTGTCGAGTGACGTCATGTTTGTGTGTCGACTGACGTCATGTTTGTCAACTGACGAAATTACAGACCGGGACATCGGGACACCAATGACGACCGGGACACCGGGACATAGGGAATATAAATGACGACCGGGACACAAGGAATGTTCGATTAGCAATCACCATCAACAAAGCACCGGGACATAAATGACGACCGGGACACAGGGAATATAAATGACGATCAGGACACTCAAAGAGAAATTACAGACCGAGACATCGGAACAAAAATGACGACCGGAACAAAATGACGACTGGGACACCGGGACACAGGGAATAAAAATGACGACCGCGACACTCAAAGAGAAATTACAGACTGGGACACCGGGATACAAATGACGACCGGGACACAGGGAAACAACTACAACAGGGACACCGGGGGCACAGGGGGATATATAAATGACGACGGGGACACAGGGAATGTTCGATTAGCAATCACCATCTACAAAGCTCAAGGGCAATCATTAGAATAATGAGGCATAGATCTGAATACAGATTGTTTTTCCCATGGACAATTACATGTTGCATGTTCAAGAGTCGGTAAACCTGACAATCTATTTATATGCAGAGACAATGGAACAGCCAAGAATGCTGTATATTCGCATGTTTTACATAGTCAAAAATATACATATATCTATATCTATATATATAAAAATAAGTTGTCTGTGTGTGGATCTGTGGATCAGGTGACGTCATGTTTGTTCGCATATGACGTCTGAATTATTTCACACTAATACAAAAGAAGAAAAAAACTAAAAAGGTAAAAACTACAAAAAAAAACTAAAAAGAAAAAAAAACTAAAAAAGCTAAAAAACTAAAAAAAAACTAAAAAAAGGTAAAAATCTAATAACTAAAAAAAACTGAAAAAAATAAAAAAAATGCAAAAACTACAAAAAAAAATAAAAACTAATAAAAAAACTAAAAAAGCTTAAAAACTAAAAAAACTAAAAAAAACTAAAAAAAGGTAAAAAACTAAAAAAAACTAAAACTAAAAAAGAAAAAAACTAAAAAAAAGGAAAAAACTGAAAAATAAAAGAGAAAAAGAAAACTAAAAAAATATGAATAAATATATATATAGATAAGTTGTTTGTGGGTTATGTCTGTCTGTCTGTCTGTCGAGTGACGTCGTGTTTGTCCGCATATGACATCTGAATTATTTCACACTAATACAAAAGAAGAAAAAAAACTAAAAAAGGTAAAAACTACAAAAAAACTAAAAAGAAAAAAAAATAAAAAAGCTAAAAACTAAAAAAAACTAAAAAAAGGTAAAAAACTAAAAAAAATGAAAAAACTAAAAAAAGGCAAAAACTAAAAAAAAACTAAAAACTAATAAAAAAACTAAAAAAGCTAAAAAACTAAAAAAACTAAAAAAACTAAAAAAGGTAAAAAACAAAAAAAAAACTAAAAACTAAAAAAGAAAAAACTAAAAAAAAGGAAAAAACTGAAAAATAAGAGAAAAAGAAAACTAAAAAAATATTAATAAATATAAAAAATATAATAGAAATATAATATAAATTAGCAATCAACAAAGCACCGAGACACAAATGACGACCGGGACACAGGGAGTATAAATGACGACCAGGACATAAGTAAAAAAAAAACTAAAAAAACTAAAAAAATGGTAAAAACTACAAAAAAACTAAAAACTAATAAAAAAACTAAAAAATCTAAAAATCTAAATAAACTAAAAAAGAAAAAAAAGAAAAAAGGAAAAAAATAAAGGAGAAAAACAAAACTAAAAAACGAATGTATATACAGACCGGGACACCGGGATACAAATGACGACCGGGACACAGGGAATATAAATGACGACCGGGACACAGGGACACAACTACAATGGGGACGCCGGGGGGCACAGGGGGATATAAATGACGACCGGGACACCGGGACACAAGGAATATAAATGACGCCCGGGACACTCAAAGAGAAATCACAGACTGGAACACCGGGACACAAATGACGACCGGGACACAGGGAATATAAATGACGACCGGGACACAGGGACATAACTACAAAGGGGACGCCGGGGTGCACAGGGGGATATATAAATGACGATGGCGACTCAGGGAATGGTCGATTAGCAATCACCATCAACAAAGCTCAAGGGCAATCATTAGAATCATGAGGTATAGATCTGAATACGGATTGTTTTCCCATGGACCATTATATGTTGCATGTTCAAGAGTCGGTAAACCTGACAATCTATTTATATGCACAGACAATGGGACAGCAAAGAATGTTGTATATTCGCAAGTTTTACGTAGTTAAAAACATATATATATATATATATATATATATATATATATATATATATATATATATATATATATATATATATATATTCACAGGTGGGACATAGGGACACAACTACAATGGCGCGTAACTAATATGGCGCGTAACGACTTACGCGCGCGGGGGGGCTTGGGGGGGGGCGCGAAGCGCCCCCACCAACTAGGTGTTGGGGTGGCGCGAAGCGCCACCCCAACAGCTAGTATATATATAAAAATAAGTTGTCTGTCTGTGGATCAGGTGACGTCATGTTTCTGTGTCGACTGGCGTCATGAAGTTAGTTGTCGTCATTTTTGCTATGACGGTGACGTCATTAAAGATATTTAAGACATATATGTTCACGTAGAAATCTATTAATGTTTAAGTTTAAAATGACTGATGAACTTACAATGGCAAAAGCCGATGAAGATACTCAAAGAGTCTATGCCAAAAAACTTGCTGCTGATAGAGAAAGTCAGAAAAGAAAGCGTGCCGAGGAATCAAAAGAACAGCAAGGAAACAGGCTTGAGGCTAAAGAACGCAAAACCGCGCAGTTAGATGAAGATCCACCTGGACAGCGAGAGTCAAAACATATCAAAACTGAAAATGATAGCGATGATGATTGGGTTTGGGATCTTGACTTGGATAAGGTCATCAATGCCTACCAGATTTTAGTTAAAAAAACAAAGGTTCGGCGATATGTATTTCATAGTGAAGCTGAAAAATAAAGAAGAAAAAGAAAACTGAAAAAAGAAAAAATGTAAAAAACTAAAAAATACTAAAAAGAAAAACACTCAAAGAGAAATTACAGACCGGGACACAATGACGACCGGGACAGAGGGAATATAAATAACGACCGGGAAACTCAAGGAGAAATTACAGACTGGATACCGGGACACAAATGACGACCGGGACACAGGCAATATAAATGACGACCAGGACACAGGTATTTAAGAATATCGTTCAAAGACAAATTTTTAATTGTAAGAAGACCGTTGAAAGAGAAATTTCTAATTGTAAAATGACTGAAGAACCTACAATGGCAACACCCGAGGAAGCTGCTCAAAACGAATGTATTCACGCCGAAGTAGCTGAGTTGGTAAAGCGTTATGTTTCAGGTTCTAGGTCCAAGAGGCTCCAGGTTTGAACCTTGACTTTAGCATTAATACAAAAGAAGAAAAAAACTAAAAAAGGTAAAAACTACAAAAAAAACTAAAAAGAAAATATATATATATATTTATATATATCATCTTTTCCACCAAAATAATAATTTAGTGCTTCTGCTTAAAAACAGCAATCGAATTGATGCCTCCTGATACGCAACTATCAACAAAGTCGCAATCGTTGTGGTCGGTGATCAGTTCTTACCTCGAGATAATATTCTTTATAGGCGAAACAATCAGTTGACAAGAATTGCTTAAACTCATCGATGCTACGATGCCCTACAATATCCTGACGAATATAAATGACGCCCGGGACACTCAAATAGAAATCACAGACTGGGACACCGGGACACAAATGACGACGGGGACACAGGGAATATAAATGACGACCCGGACACAGGGACACAACTACAACGGGGACGCCGGGGGGCACAGGGGGATATATAAATGACGACGGCAACAAAGGAAATGGTCGATTAGCAATCACCATCAACAAAGCTCAAGGGCAATCAATAGAATCATGAGGTATAGATCTGAATACGGATTGTTG
>NW_027064599.1:0-25364 GCF_032884065.1 Artemia franciscana
CACGTGGCTTTATATATATATATATATATATATATATATATATATATATATATATATATATATATATATATATATATAGGTTTACCGACTCTTGAACATGCAACATATAATGGTCCATGGGAAAACAATCCGTATTCAGATCTATACCTCATGATTCCAATGATTGCCCTTGAGCTTTGTTAATGGTGATTGCTAATCGACCATTCCCTGTGTCGCCATCGTCATTTATATATCCCCCTGTGCCCCCTGGCATCCCCTTTGTAGTTTTGTCCCAGTGTCCCGGTCGTCATTTATATTCCCTGTGTCCCGGTCGGCATTTGTGTCCCGGTGTCCCAGTCTGTGATTTCTCTTTGAGTGTCCCGGGCGTCATTTATATTCCTTGTGTCCCGGTGTCCCGGTCGTCATTTATATTCCCTGTGTCCCGGTCGTCATTTGTATCCCGGTGTCCCGGTCTGTATATACATTCGCTTTTTAGTTTCGTTTTTCTCCTTTATTTTTCATTTTTTTCCTTTTTTATTTTTTTTTTTAGTTTTTTAATTTTTCTAGCTTTTTAAGTTTTTTTATTAGTTTTTAGTTTTTTTCTTTTTAGTTTTTTTGAAGTTTTTACCTTTTTTTTAGTTTTTTTAGTTTTTTTTTTTACTTATGTCCTGGTCGTCATTTATACTCCCTGTGTCCCGGTCGTCATTTGTGTCCCGGTGCTTTGTTGATGGTGATTGCTAATCGAACACTCCTTTTGTCCCGGTCGCTTTCTCTTTGAGTGTCGTCATTTATATTCCCTATGTGCCGGTGTCCCGGTCGTCATTTGTGTCCCGATGTCCCGGTCTGTAATTTCGTCAGTTGAAAACATGACGTTAGTCGACACACAAACATGACGTCACCCGACAGACAGACCCACACACACACAGACAACTTATTTTTATATATATAGAAGACTAGCTGTTGGGGTGGCGCTACGCGCCACCCCAACACCTAGTTGGTGGGGGCGCTTCGTGCCCCCCCGCAGGCCCCCCCGCGCGCGTAAGTCGTTACGCGCCATATTAGTTACGTGCCATTGTAGTTGTGTCCCTATGTCCCACCTGTGAATATAGATATATATATATATATATATATATATATATATATATATATATATATATATATATATATATATATATATATATATATATATATATATATATATATATATATATATATATATATATATATATATATATATATATATACTAGCTGTTATATAGATATAGATTATATAGAAGACTAGCTGTTGGGGTGGCGCGAAGCGCCACCCCAACACCTAGTTGGTGGGGGCGCTTCGCGCCCCCCCCCCCCTTGAGCTAATGATTGCCCTTGAGCTTTGTTGATGGCTAGCTAATCGACCATTCCCTGAGTCGCCACCGTCATTTATATATCCCCCTGTGCACCCCGGCGTCCCCTTTGTAGTTATGTCCCTGTGTCCCGGTCGTCATTTATATTCCCTGTGTCCCGGTCGTCATTTGTGTCCCGGTGTTCCAGTCTGTGATTTCTCTTTTTGTGTCCCGGTGTCCCGGTCGTCATTTATATCCCCCTGTGCCCCCCGGCGTCCCCATTGTAGTTGTGTCCCTGTGTCCCGGTCGTCATTTATATTCCCTGTGTTCCGGTCGTCATTTGTATCCCGGTGTCCCGGTCTGTATATACATTCGTTTTTTAGTTTTGTTTTTCTCCTTTATTTTTTTCTTTTTTTCTTTTTTTTCTTTTTTAGTTTATTTAGATTTTTAGATTTTTTAGTTTTTTTATTAGTTTTTAGTTTTTTTGTAGTTTTTACCATTTTTTTAGTTTTTTTAGTTTGTTTTTTTTACTTATGTCCTGGTCGTCATTTATACTCCCTGTGTCCCGGTCGTCATTTGTGTCTCGGTGCTTTGTTGATTGCTAATTTATATTATATTTGTATTTATATTTTTTATATTTATTAATATTTTTTTAGTTTTCTTTTTCTCTTATTTTTCAGTTTTTTCCTTTTTTTTAGTTTTTTCTTTTTTAGTTTTTAATTTTTTTTGTTTTTACCTTTTTTTAGTTTTTTTAGTTTTTTTAGTTGTTTAGCTTTTTTAGTTTTTTTTATTAGTTTTTAGTTTTTTTTAGTTTTTGCCTTTTTTTAGTTTTTTCAGTTTTTTTAGTTTTTAGTTTTTTACCTTTTTTTAGTTTTTTTTAGTTTTTTAGCTTTTTTAGTTTTTTTTCTTTTTAGTTTTTTTTGTAGTTTTTACCTTTTTTAGTTTTTTTTTCTTCTTTTGTATTAGTGTGAGGTAATTCAGACGTCATATGCGGACAAACACGACGTCACTCGACAGACAGACAGACAGACATAACCCACAAACAACTTATTTTTATATATATTTATTAATATTTTTTAGTTTTCTTTTTCTCTTTTATTTTTCAGTTTTTTCCTTTTTTTTAGTTTTTTTCTTTTTTAGTTTTTAGTTTTTTTTAGTTTTTTACCTTTTTTTAGTTTTTTTTAGTTTTTTTAGTTTTTTAGCTTTTTTAGTTTTTTTATTAGTTTTTATTTTTTTTGTAGTTTTTGCCTTTTTTTAATTTTTTCAGTTTTTTTTTAGTTATTAGATTTGTACCTTTTTTTAGTTTTTTTTAGTTTTTTAGCTTTTTTAGTTTTTTTTTTCTTTTTAGTTTTTTTTGTAGTTTTTACCTTTTTTAGTTTTTTTCTTCTTTTGTATTAGTGTGAAATAATTCAGACGTCATATGCGGACAAACATGACGTCACCTGATCCACACACAGATCCACACACAGACAACTTATTTTTATATATATCTATATATATAAAAATAAGTTGTCTGTGGATGGATGTGTGGATGGATGTGTGGATGGATGTGTCAGGTGACGTCACCTGAAAAAACTGGATCAGGTGACGTCAAAACTGAAAAAACTAAAAAAAGGCAAAAACTACAAAAAAAACTAAAAACTAATAAAAAAAATAAAAAAGCTAAAAAACTAAAAAAACTATAAAGGTAAAAACCAATAAAAAACTAAAAAAAAAACTGAAAAAACTAAAAAAAGGCAAAAACTACAAAAAAAACTAAAAACTAATAAAAAAAGTAAAAAAGCTAAAAAACTAAAAAAACTAAAAAAAGGTAAAAAACTAAAAAAAATAAAAATAAAAAAAACTAAAAAAAAGGAAAAAACTGAAAAATAAGCTAAAATAAAGGTAAAAACCAATAAAAAACTAAAAAAAAAAAGGAAAAAACTAATAAATGACGACACTCAAAGAGAAAAAAAAGGCAAAAACTACAAAAAAAACTAAAAACTAATAAAAAAAATAAAAAAGCTAAAAAACTAAAAAAACTAAAAAAGGCAAAAACTACAAAAAAAACTAAAAACTAATAAAAAAGCTAAAAAACTAAAAAACTAAAAAAAAGGCAAAAACTACAAAAAAACTAAAAACTAATAAAAAAAATAAAAAAGCTAAAAAACTAAAAAAAACTAAAAAAACTAAAAAAAGGTAAAAAACTAAAAAAACTAAAAACTAAAAAAAACTAAAAAAGGTAAAAACTAAAAGAACTAAAAAAGAAAAAAATAAATGACGACACTCAAAGAGAAAGCGACCAGGACAAAAGGAATGTTCGATTAGCAATCAACAAAGCACCGGGACACAGGGAGTATAAATGACGACCCGGGGGAAACAGGGGGATATAAATGACGACCGGGACAAAAAAACTAAAAAGAAAAAAAAACTAAAAACTAATAAAAAAACTAAAAAATCTAAAAATCTAAATAAGCTAAAAAAGAAAAAAAAAGGAAAAAAATAAAGGAGAAAAACAAAACTAAAAAACGAATGTATATACAGACCGGGACACCGGGATACAAATGACGACTGGGACCCGGGACACAGGGAATATAAATGACGACCGGGACACAGGGACACAACTCCGGTACACCGGGATACAAATGACGACCGGGACACAGGGAATATAAATGACGACCGGGACACAGGGACACAACTACAACGGGGACACCGGGGGAAACAGGGGGATATAAATGACGACCGGGACAAAAAAACTAAAAGAAAAAAAAACTAAAAACTAATAAAAAAACTAAAAAATCTAAAAATCTAAATAAGCTAAAAAAGAAAAAAAAGGAAAAAAATAAAGGAGAAAAACAAAACTAAAAAACGAATGTATATACAGACCAGGACACCTGGATACAAATGACGACCGGGACCCGGGACACAAGGAATATAAACGACGACCGGGACACAGGGACACAACTACAACGGGGACACCGGGGGAAACAGGGGGATGTAAATGACGACCGGGACACCGGGACAGGGAATGGTCGATTAGCAATCACCATCAACAAAGCTCAAGGGCAATCATTAGAATCATGAGGTATAGATCTGAATACAGATTGTTTTCCCATGGACCATTATATGTTGCATGTTCAAGAGTCGGTAAACCTGACAATCTATTTATATGCAAAGACAATGGGACAGCAAAGAATGTTGTATATTCGCAAGTTTTACGTAGTTAAAACCATATATATATATCTATCTATATTCACAGGTGGGACATAGGGACACAACTACAATGGCGCGTAACTATTATGGCGCGTAACGACTTACGCGCGCGGGGGGGCTTGGGGGGGGCGCGAAGCGCCCCCACCAACTAGGTGTTGGGGTGGCGCGAAGCGCCACCCCAACAGCTAGTATATATATATATATATATATATATATTTTTAACTACGTAAAACTTGCGAATATACAACATTCTTTGCTGTCCCATTGTCTGTGCATATAAATAGATTAGGGCTTCATTTATATTCCTTGTGTCCCGGTGTCCCGGTCGTCATTTATATCCCCCTGTGCCCCCCGGCGTCCCCATTGTAGTTGTGTCCCTGTGTCCCGGTTGTTTTTTTCTTTTTTAGTTTTTAGTTTTTTTTAGTTTTTTACCATTTTTTAGTTTTTTTTAGTTTTTTTAGTTTTTTAGCTTTTTTAGTTTTTTTATTAGTTTTTATTTTTTTTGTAGTTTTTGCCTTTTTTTTTCAGTTTTTTTTTAGTTATTAGATTTTTACCTTTTTTAGTTTTTTTTAGTTTTTTAGCTTTTTTAGTTTTTTTTTTTTTTTTAGTTTTTTTTGTAGTTTTTACCTTTTTTAGTTTTTTTCTTCTTTTGTATTAGTGTGAAATAATTCAGACGTCATATGCGGACAAACATGACGTCACCTGATCCACACACAGACCCACACACAGACAACTTATTTTTATATATATAGATATATATATGTATATATATATATATATATATATATATATATATATATATATATATATATATATATATATATATATATATATATATATACTAGCTGTTGGGGTGGCGCTTCGCGCCACCCCAACACCTAGTTGGTGGGGGCGCTTCGCGCCCCCCCAAGCCCCCCTGCGTGCGTAAGTCGTTACGCGCCATATTAGTTACGCGCCATTGTAGTTGTGTCCCTATGTCCCACCTGTGAATATAGATATATATATATATATATATATATATATATATATATATATATATATATATATATATATATATATATATTATATATATATATATATATATATATATATATATATATATATGTTTTTAACTACGTAAAACTTGCGAATATACAACATTCTTTGCTGTCCCATTGTCTGTGCATATAAATAGATTGTCAGGTTTACCGACTCTTGAACATGCAACATATAATGGTCCATGGGAAAACAATCCGTATTCAGATCTATACCTCATGATTCTAATGATTGCCCTTGAGCTTTGTTGATGGTGATTGCTAATCGACCTTCCCTTGTGTCGCCATCGTCATTTATATATCCCCCCTGTGCCCCCCGGGCGTCCCCTTTGTAGTTTTGTCCCTGTTTCCCGGTCGTCATTTATATTCCCTGTGTCCCAGTCGTCATTTGTGTCCCGGTGTCCCAGTCTGTGATTTCTCTTTGAGTGTCCCGGGCGTCATTTATATTCCTTGTGTCCCGGTGTCCCGGTTGTCATTTATATCCCCCTGTGCCCCCCGGTGACCCCGTTGTAGTTGTGTCCCTGTGTCCTGGTCGTCATTTATATTCCCTGTGTCCCGGTTGTCATTTGTATCCCGGTGTCCCGGTCTGTATATACATTCGTTTTTTAGTTTTGGTTTTCTCCTTTATTTTTCATTTTTTTCCTTTTTATTTTTTTCTTTTTTATTTTTTTAGTTTTTTAGCTTTTTTAGTTTTTTTATTAGTTTTTAGTTTTTTTTTCTTTTTAGTTTTTTTGTAGTTTTCACCTTTTTTTTAGTTTTTTAGTTTTTTTTTTACTTATGTCCTGGTCGTCATTTATACTCCCTGTGTCCCGGTCGTCATTTGTGTCCCGGTGCTTTGTTGATGGTGATTGCTAATCGAACATTCCTTTTGTCCCGGTCGCTTTCTCTTTGAGTGTCGTCATTTATATTCCCTATGTGCCGGTGTCCCGGTCGTCATTTGTGTCCCGATGTCCCGGTCTGTAATTTCGTCAGTTGAAAACATGACGTCAGTCGACACACAAACATGACGTCACCCGACAGACAGACGCACACGGACACAGACAACTTATTTATATATATATATATATATATATATATATATATATATATATATATATATATATATATATATCTATCTATATAAAAATAAGTTGTCTGTCTGTGGATGGATGGATGGATGTGTCAGGTGACGTCACCTGAAAAAACTGGATTAGGTGACGTCAAAACTGAAAAAACTAAAAAAAGGCAAAAACTACAAAAAAAACTAAAAACTAATAAAAAAAATAAAAAAGCTAAAAAACTAAAAAAACTATAAAGGTAAAAACCAATAAAAAACTAAAAAAAAAACTGAAAAAACTAAAAAAAGGCAAAAACTACAAAAAAAAACTAAAAACTAATAAAAAAAGTAAAAAAGCTAAAAAACTAAAAAACTAAAAAAACTAAAAAAAGGTAAAAAACTAAAAAAAATAAAAAAATAAAAAAAAACTAAAAAAAGGAAAAAACTGAAAAATAAGCTAAAATAAAGGTAAAAACCAATAAAAAACTAAAAAAAAAGGAAAAAACTAATAAATGACGACACTCAAAGAGAAAGCGACCAGGACAAAAGGAATGTTCGATTAGCAATCAACAAAGCACCGGGACACAGGGAGTATAAATGACGACCAGGACATAAGTAAAAAAAAAAAAACTATCTATATATATAAAAATAAGTTGTCTGTGGATCTGTGGATCGTGGATCAGGTGACGTCACCTGAAAAAACTGGATCAGGTGACGTCAAAACTGAAAAAACTAAAAAAAGGCAAAAACTACAAAAAAAACTAAAAACTAATAAAAAAAATAAAAAAGCTAAAAAACTAAAAAAACTAAAAAAAGGCAAAAACTACAAAAAAAACTAAAAACTAATAAAAAAGCTAAAAAACTAAAAAAACTAAAAAAAAGGCAAAAACTACAAAAAAACTAAAAACTAATAAAAAAAATAAAAAAGCTAAAAAACTAAAAAAACTAAAAAAACTAAAAAAAGGTAAAAAACTAAAAAAACTAAAAACTAAAAAAAAACTAAAAAAGGTAAAAACTAAAAGAACTAAAAAAGAAAAAAATAAATGACGACACTCAAAGAGAAAGCGACCAGGACAAAAGGAATGTTCGATTAGCAATCAACAAAGCACCGGGACACAGGGAGTATAAATGACGACCAGGACACAAGTAAAAAAAAAAATTAACAAAACTAAAAAGAAGGTAAAAACTACAAAAAAACTAAAAAGAAAAAAAAAACTAAAAACTAATAAAAAAACTAAAAAATCTAAAAACGAATGTATATACAGACCGGTACACCGGGATACAAATGACGACCGGGACACAGGGAATATAAATAACGACCGGGACACAGGGACACAACTACAACGGGGACACCGGGGGAAACAGGGGGATATAAATGACGACCGGGACAAAAAAACTAAAAAGAAATAAAAACTAAAAACTAATAAAAAAAACTAAAAAATCTAAAAATCTAAATAAGCTAAAAAAGAAAAAAAAAAGGAAAAAAATAAAGGAGAAAAACAAAACTAAAAAACGAATGTATATACAGACCGGGACACCGGTATACAAATGATGACCGGGACCCGGGACACAGGGAATATAAATGACGACCGGGACACAGGGACACAACTACAACGGGGACACCGGGGGAAACAGGGGGATGTAAATGACGACCGGGACACCGGGACAGGGAATGGTCGATTAGCAATCACCATCAACAAAGCTCAAGGGCAATCATTAGAATCATGAGGTATAGATCTGAATACAGATTGTTTTCCCATGGACCATTATATGTTGCATGTTCAAGAGTCGGTAAACCTGACAATCTATTTATATGCAAAGACAATGGGACAGCAAAGAATGTTGTATATTCGCAAGTTTTACGTAGTTAAAACCATATATATATATATATATCTATATTCACAGGTGGGACATAGGGACACAACTACAATGGCGCGTAACTATTATGGCGCGTAACGACTTACGCGCGCGGGGGGGCTTGGGGGGGGCGCGAAGCGCCCCCACCAACTAGGTGTTGGGGTGGCGCGAAGCGCCACCCCAACAGCTAGTCTATATATATAAAAATAAGTTGTCTGTCTGTGGATGTGTGGATCAGGTGACGTCACCTGAAAAAACTGGATCAGGTGACGTCAAAACTGAAAAAACTAAAAAAAGGCAAAAACTATAAAAAAAACTAAAAACTAATAAAAAAAATAAAAAAGCTAAAAAACTAAAAAAACTAAAAAAAGGCAAAAACTACAAAAAAAAACTAAAAACTAATAAAAAAGCTAAAAAACTAAAAAAACTAAAAAAAGGCAAAAACTACAAAAAAAACTAAAAACTAATAAAAAAAATAAAAAAGCTAAAAAACTAAAAAAACTAAAAAAACTAAAAAAAGGTAAAAAACTAAAAAAACTAAAAACTAAAAAAAACTAAAAAAAAGGAAAAAACTGAAAAATAAGCTAAAACAAAGGTAAAAAACAATAAAAAACTAAAAAAAAAACTGAAAAAAACTAAAAAAAGGCAAAAACTACAAAAAAAACTATAAACTAATAAAAAAAGTAAAAAAGCTAAAAAACTAAAAAAACTAAAAAAACTAAAAAAAGGTAAAAAACTAAAAAAAATAAAAATAAAAAAAAAACTAAAAAAAAGGAAAAAACTGAAAAATAAGCTAAAATAAAGGTAAAAACCAATAAAAAACTAAAAAGAAAAAAAGGAAAAAACTAAAAAAAATTTTCATCTAAAAAACTAAAAAAAACTAAAAAAGGTAAAAACTAAAAGAACTAAAAAAGAATAAAATAAATGACGACACTCAAAGAGAAAGCGACCAGGACAAAAGGAATGTTCGATTAGCAATCAACAAAGCACCGGGACACAGGGAGTATAAATGACGACCAGGACATAAGTAAAAAAAAAACTAACAAAACTAAAAAGAAGGTAAAAACTACAAGAAAACTAAAAAGAAAAAAACTAAAAAAAGGCAAAAACTAAAAAAAAACTAAAAACTAATAAAAAAGCTAAAAAACTAAAAAAACTAAAAAAAGGCAAAAACTACAAAAAAAACTAAAAACTAATAAAAAAATAAAAAAGCTAAAAAACTAAAAAAAACTAAAAAAACTAAAAAGGTAAAAAACTAAAAAAACTAAAACTAAAAAAAACTAAAAAAAAAGGAAAAAACTGAAAAATAAGCTAAAATAAAGGTAAAAACCAATAAAAAACTAATAAAAAACTGAAAAAACTAAAAAAAGGCAAAAACTACAAAAAAAAACTAAAAACTAATAAAAAAGTAAAAAAGCTAAAAAACTAAAAAAACTAAAAAAACTGAAAAAAGGTAAAAAACTAAAAAAAATAAAAAATAAAAAAAAAACTAAAAATAAGGAAAAAACTGAAAAATAAGCTAAAATAAAGGTAAAAACCAATAAAAAACTAAAAAGAAAAAAAGGAAAAAACTAAAAAAAATTTTCATCTAAAAAACTAAAAAAAACTAAAAAAGGTAAAAACTAAAAGAACTAAAAAAGAAAAAAATAAATGACGACACTCAAAGAGAAAGCGACCAGGACAAAAGGAATGTTCGATTAGCAATCAACAAAGCACCGGGACACAGGGAGTATAAATGACGACCAGGACATAAGTAAAAAAAAAACTAACAAAACTAAAAAGAAGGTAAAAACTACAAAAAAACTAAAAAGAAAAAAAAACTAAAAACTAATAAAAAAACTAAAAAATCTAAAAATCTAAATAAACTAAAAAAGAAAAAAAAGGAAAAAAATAAAGGAGAAAAACAAAACTAAAAAACGAATGTATATACAGACCGGGACACCGGGATAGAAATGACGACCGAGACACAGGGAATATAAATGACGACCGGGACACAGGGACACAACTACAACGGGGACACCGGGGGAAACAGGGGATATAAATGACGACCGGGACACCGGGACAGGGAATGGTCGATTAGCAATAACCATCAACAAAGCTCAAGGGCAATCATTAGAATCATGAGGTATAGATCTGAATACAGATTGTTTTCCCATGGACCATTATATGTTGCATGTTCAAGAGTCGGTAAACCTGACAATCTATTTATATGCAAAGACAATGGGACAGCAAAGAATGTTGTATATTCGCAAGTTTTACGTAGTTAAAACCATATATATATATATATATATATATATATATATATATATATATATATATATATATATATATATATATATATATATATATATATATATATATATATATATATATATATATATGGTTTTACGTAGTTAAAACCATATATATATATATATATATATATATATATATATATATATATATATATATATATATATATATATATATATATATATATATATATATATATATATATATATATATATATATATCTATATTCACAGGTGGGACATAGGGACACAACTACAATGGCGCGTAACTATTATGGCGCGTAACGACTTACGCGCGCGGGGGGGCTTGGGGGGGGCGCGAAGCGCCCCCACCAACTAGGTGTTGGGGTGGTGCGAAGCGCCACCCCAACAGCTAGTATATATATATATATATATATATATATATATATATATATATTGTGGTGATTAGGAAAAGGAGTTGTTTTTTCGAGTTGGGGGTCAAGCTAGCAAAATTAATTACAGCAATACAAAGATTGGATTTTTTTTTTTGCGATTTGTATCTTTGCTCTGAATATTATAAATTTCGTACTTTTCGTGCATTTTTTGACACACCATTCAACAACGAATAGCTCGACGGAAAGGCAATTGAGGAGCATGCCCATTCAAGCTATGTACATAGTATACACAATTTTTTTTAATCTTCGAAAAAAGTCTGCTTTTACTGACAAAAACAAATTCTGTTATTTTAGCTTCGACTGCCCCTCCCTTGAATAGATCATGTTTCATTGTCTATGTCTATTTCAGCAATTTCTGCTTTTGAAACAAAAAATTTAAACAAAACTTATGTACGCTGGAGAAAAAAAAAATATGCTTAAGACCAAAGAATAATCGCCTAGGTGTTTTTCTTTCTGGTTACCAAGTCAATATTTTTGTCTTAATTTATCAACATTATAAATTATGCATTAAAGCTTGACAATTTCAATATCACGTTTTCCTTCACATTACCGAATATGGGAAAACTCTACAGTCAATCAGTCAACGCATCAAAGTCTGGAATTTCTCATATTTCAAGTTTCTTAAAAAGTTAGAAGTGGAAAACATGTCTGCGAAGTGCTGCAAAAATGCAGCGAGGAAATATCTATGCTTGACTCTGAAGTGTCACACAATATTTCCATTGCTAAGAAAGTAAATCATTTGACAAAGACAATAGCTTTAAAAAAGAAAAGAAAATGCCTTCACTTGTCTTCTAGAATTATTATTACATTCTTGCTAATTGTCCTGTAGGATCTCGTGGTGTTCAAGACTCCAGATTGGGTTTGGGTGTGATAAAAAGCAACTCAAAAACTTGGCTTAACTCCAAGTTTAAACAGTCAGATGGAGTAGAATATTTAAAAATGTATCTGTCTATGATGGCTGAGAACAATGAAAAATTTGAATCATTATGGCTCATATGATATTCAGAATGTCATTTTTACCAAAATCAGTATGGCTAGTTGTATCATTTATTTTGACTTGATTCTGTCACATTGAAATATGCCTCTTTTCAAATTTCCTTGAGAGTATTTTTCCCAATAATCTTACTTGAATACCTCCCTCCCTTCTGAATATCAGTATTTTAAAATTTCTTCGAATAGCCTCATACATTTTCATGTTATTTGCCTCTTCTCAAGTTTTTAGTGAAGAGTACAAAAGTTTCGTTTCTTCTACGGATTAAATAAAAAAAAAACAAGATGTTTTGAACTGAAAGTAAGAAGCGACATTAAAACTTAAAACGAACAGAAATTACCTCGTATATGAAAGGGGCTGCTTCCCCATCAACGTTCCGCTCTTTACGCTAAATTTTGACTCTTTGTCTCAACTCTAAAGCTTAAATGTTGTCCCAATTCATTAAGAATGGCCACTGAATCACAAAAGCCGTAGAATAGATAGTTTAAATTACTAGAAATACTTTAGAGTAAAGAGCAAGGTATTTGGAGGAGGTGAGCCCATCTTACGCGCAATATTTTCTGTTCGTTTTAAGTTTTAATGCTGCTCCGTACTTCCAGTTGAAAAAAAAACTTTTTCATATTTATTTTTTCATTTTTTTAAATAATGCGCTCCCTTCATGGAAATTTTCTTCCCCCATGACAGATTCCTCGATGGAAAGCTCGCCCAAAATATCCCTCTCTTCTCAAACCATCCCCCTAACCAAAATATCACCCTGAAAACGTCTGTACACTTCCCAATAACCATCAAACATTTCATGGTTTGAACTATAGTAAGGAGCGACCCGGCTCAATAGTAAACAAAACTCTAAAAAACGGGATTTTGATGCTAAAAGATACATCAAAAGAATCGAATTTTTGTGCTGATTTTAAATATATAAGTTTCATCATATTTAATCATTGTCATCAAAAGTTGAGAGCCTGAGAAAATTTGCCTTATTTTGGAAAATAGGGGGAAAAAATTTGAGGGCACCTAGGCTCACTTAATTTTTTTTTCCAAAGTCAACGGATCAAAATTTTGAGATAGCCATTTTGTTCCGCATAGTCGAAAAACATAATAACTGTGTCTTTGGGGATGACTTACTCCCCCACAATCCCTGGAGGAGGGGCTGCAAGTTACAAACTTACAGCCAGTTTCAACCAGTGTTTACATACCATAATGTTTATTAGGAAGGGTACAGACGTTTTCAGGGAGATTTTTTGGTTTGGGGGTGGGGTTGAGAGGAGGGGATATGTAGGATGATCTTTCCTTGGAGGAACATTTCATGGGGGAAGAGAAATTCAATGAAAAGGGCGCAGGATTTTCTAGCATTACTATAAAAAAAACAATAAAAAACAAACATGAAAAAGTTTTTCAGTTGAAAGGAAGAAGTAGCATTAAAACTTAAACGAACAGAGATTATTGCACATATGAGGGATTCTAAAAATACTTTAGCATAAAGAGCGAGGTATTTAGGAGGAGATAAATACCTCGCTCCTTATGCTAAAGTATTTTTAGTAATTTCAACTATTTATTCTACGGCCTTTCTCATTCAGTCATTCTTAAGGAATTGGGAAAAAACTTAACATTTAGTGCAAAGAGCGAAGCATGAACAAGGGGACATAACCCCTCATATACATAACAAAAACATAGGAATATAAAAGTTTATTACGTAAGTTAATTCTTAAGTTACGTATATTTTTTACTAATAAAAACATTCGTTAAAAATTAAAAGTTCTAGTTGCCTTTTTAAGTAACCAAAATTGAAGGGCAGCTAGGCTTCCTTCCCCACCCCTGATTTCACAAAATCGTCTGATCAAAACTAAGAAAAAGCCATTTAGCCAAAAAAAAAGAATTAATATGCAAATTTCCTTTTAATAATTTATGTGAGGAGAGCCAAAATCAAACATACATTAATTCGAAAACGTTCAGAAATTAAATAAAAAAAACTAGTTTTTTTTTACCGGAAAGTAAAGAGCGACATTAAAACTTAAAACGAACAGAAATTCTACCGTGTATGAAACTGGCTGTTCCCTTCTCAACGCCCCGCTCTTTACGCTAATGTTTTTTAATGTTTAATAGAGTAGAATTGAGAGAAAGAGTCAAACTTTTGCGTAAATAGCAGGGCTTTGAGAAGGGAACAGCCCCTTTCATACACGGAGTAATTTCTATTCGTTTTAAGTTTTAATGACGCTCCTTGTTTTCAGTTAAAAAAAAACTAGTTTTGTTTATTTAAATACTACATGCAAGCACTGGTCAAAGTTTGTAACTTGTATCCCCTCCCACGGGGACTGTGGTGGAGTAATTCGTCCTCAAAGACATAGTTATAAGGTTTACTGACTACGCTGAATAAAGTGACTATCTCGGAATTTTGATCGGTTGACTTTGGGAAAATAATTAGCACGGGAGGGGGCCTAGTTACCCTCCAATTTTTTGTCACTTAAAAAGGGCAATAGAACTTTTCATTTCCGTTAGAATTAGCCCTTTTCCGACATCTAGGACCACTTGGTCTATACGATCACCCCAGGGAAAAAAAAAAATACGCATCCGTGATCTGCCTTCTGGCAAAAAATAAAATTCTACATTTTTGCAGATAGGAGCTTCAAACTTCTACAATAGGTTTCTCTGATACACTGAATCTGATGGCGTGATTTTCGTTAAGATTCTATGACTTTTAGGGGGTGTTTCCCCCTATTTTCTAAAATAACGCAAATTTTCTCAGGCTCTTAACTTTTGATGGGTAACACTAAACTTGATGAAACTTATATATTTAAAATTAGCATTAAAATGCGATTCTTTTGATGTAGGTATTGGTATCAAAATTCCATTTTTTAGAGTTTTGGCTACTATTGAGCCAGGTCGCTCCTTACTACAGTTCGTTACCACGAACTGTTTGATCACACCATCAGATTTGGAATATCTGATAATCCTTCTGTAGATGTTTCTAGCTCCCGTCTGCAAAAAATGTGGATTTTTTTCTTTTTTTGCCAGAAGAAAGCTCACCGATTAGTGTTTATTTGTTTCTTTGTTAATTGTTTTTACAGGAGTGGTTGCATCCAATCAGCAGTCCTAGAATATTGGAAAAAGGCTCATTCAAATAAAAGTTAAAAGCCCTTATGTCCCTTTCAAGTGACCAAAAAGATTGGAGGACAACTAACTCCCCTAACCCCAATTTCTCCTCAAAGTCGTCCGATCAAAATTTTGAGATGACTATTTCGTTCAACATAGTTGAAAAATCCACAATTATGCCTATGGGGATAACTTGACCCCCCATCCTTTGGGGAAAGGTCTGTAAGTCATAAAATTTGCCACTTATTTACGCATAGTATGTGTTATTGAGCAGTATACAGACATTTTTTGGGAGGGGGTTTGATTTTCTGTTGGGGGGATTTTACATGGGGATAATTTTCAGAAGAGAGGGAAGTTTCCGAGGGTTGAACTTTTGAGGGGAAATCTTTTGCTTGGGGAATTCGCCATAATTCCAATACGAAATTATTCTTATTGGTCTTACTTTGTCTTTGCCAACTCAGTTTTACATATGGAGATTTTAAGAGAATTGTTTGGGGGAAACTTTTAACGGGTTGGAATGGTCTAGAGTGTCTTTCGATGGGGGCATTTTCCACAGGAGAAATTCTGCATGGTGGAGTTTCCTACGGGATAAATTCTTCAGAAGGAATTTCTGCGAGAATAATTTTCTAGTAAGGGTGAAGGGGGAGGATTAGCAGGACAATTTATCGACGGAGGAGGCAATTTCTGGCAAGATTTTAAAAACAATCAGAAATTAAAATATTTTTCAAATGAAAGTGTGCTAAGAAAAAATTTTCACTCATTTTTGTCCGCAGGAAATTTTCCGAAGGTAATTTTCTGCTAGAATGGAATTTTCTGAGGGAATGTTTCTGTGGCAGATGTGGGGTAGGGTTTTTTTTACCTTGGAAGAACTTTCCATGGAGGAAAGGAATTTTCTATGGAAGGGAAGCTAGATTTTCAGGCATTATCTAAAACCGATCAGAAAATAAATAAATAAATGTTTTTTTCCACTGAAGTTGATCTATTCAGAAGTAATTTAAAAGTTGACCTACATACCCTTTTGACAAAATCAACGATAAAGAGTAACAATTTCAGATTTCCCCAGCCACAATTTATTTTTTTAATTTTATGCAGGAATAAACGTAGATAGTTGAAAAAATCACATTCTTAAAACCCATGTTATCTTACTTCTTACAGCTGGGTTTCTAAGGGACTTCCATTCTGTTTGTTCTCCTTTTAAGCCGCTGAATGTATGCTCAACATCCAGCATTTTGCAGTCACCAGGAAACATTTACTGATAAGACAATTAGCCTGGCATTTATACCCTTTACCACGTTCCATCCATTCCGATATCACCCATTTTAATCTCTACCGTCACCGTTTTACAGTGTGCTCGTAAATAAAAAGGGCTCTGGAAAAACTATTAAATTCAAATTTTCCACCATAAGTGATGCAAGATCTGACAGTCATTTTTGATAAGAAACTGTTCGCTAGATGGAACTAAGACTGTATGTATTTTAAAAAGGAATATGACGTGACATGAGAGCTGATAGCCACAAGCTATGAGATAACGAGGGACCAAACGTAAGTGAGAACCCTCTTGGAAATAAATCTTTCAAATCTGAATCTGTTTAGAAAATAAATCAGTTACCCTCACGTGGCAATTTATATATATATATATATATATATATATATATATATATATATATATATATATATATATATATATATATATATATATATATATATATATATATATATATATATATATATATATATGTTTTTAATTACGTAAAACTTGCAAATATACAACATTCTTTGCTGTTCCATTGTCTGTGCACATAAATAGATTGTCAGGTTTACCGACTCTTGAACATGCAACATATAATGGTCCATGGGAAAACAATCCGTATTCAGATCTATACCTCATGATTCCAATGATTGCCCTTGAGCTTTGTTAATGGTGATTGCTAATCGACCATTCCCTGTGTCGCCATCGTCATTTATATATCCCCCTGTGCCCCCTGGCATCCCCTTTGTAGTTTTGTCCCTGTGTCCCGGTCGTCATTTATATTCCCTGTGTCCCGGTCGGCATTTGTGTCCCGGTGTCCCAGTCTGTGATTTCTCTTTGAGTGTCCCGGGCGTCATTTATATTCCTTGTGTCCCGGTGTCCCGGTCGTCATTTATATTCCTTGTGTCCCGGTCGTCATTTGTATCCCGGTGTCCCGGTCTGTATATACATTCGCTTTTTAGTTTTGTTTTTCTCCTTTATTTTCATTTTTTTCCTTTTTATTTTTTTTTTTTTAGTTTTTAATTTTTCTAGCTTTTTAAGTTTTTTTATTAGTTTTTAGTTGTTTTTTCTTTTTTTGTAGTTTTTACCTTTTTTTTAGTTTTTTTAGTTTTTTTTTTTTTTTACTTATGTCCTGGTCGTCATTTATACTCCCTGTGTCCCGGTCGTCATTTGTGTCCCGGTGCTTTGTTGATGGTGATTGCTAATCGAACACTCCTTTTGTCCCGGTCGCTTTCTCTTTGAGTGTCGTCATTTATATTCCCTGTGTGCCGGTGTCCCGGTCGTCATTTGTGTCCCGATGTCCCGGTCTGTAATTTCGTCAGTTGAAAACTTGACGTTAGTCGACACACAAACATGACGTCACCCGACAGACAGACCCACACACACACAGACAACTTATTTTTATATATATAGAAGACTAGCTGTTGGGGTGGCGCAACGCGCCACCCCAACACCTAGTTGGTGTTGGCCCCCCCCCAGGGGGCCCCCCAGGCCCCCCCGCGCGCGTAAGTCGTTACGCGCCATATTAGTTACGTGCCATTGTAGTTGTGTCCCTATGTCCCACCTGTGAATATAGAAATATATATATATATATATATATATATATATATATATATATATATATATATATATATATATATATATATATATATATATATATATATATATATATATATATATATATATATATATATATATAAAAATAAGTTGTCTGTGTGTGGATCTGTGGATCTGTGGATCAGGTGACGTCACCTGAAAAAACTGGATCAGGTGACGTCAAAACTGAAAAAACTAAAAAAAGGCAAAAACTACAAAAAAAAACTAAAAACTAATAAAAAAAATAAAAAAGCTAAAAAACTAAAAAAACTAAAAAAAGCCAAAACTACAAAAAAAAAACTAAAAACTAATAAAAAAGCTAAAAAACTAAAAAAACTTAAAAAAAGGCAAAAACTACAAAAAAAACTAAAAACTAATAAAAAAATAAAAAAGCTAAAAAACTAAAAAAACTAAAAAAACTAAAAAAAGGTAAAAAACTAAAAAAACTAACTACAAAAAAAATAAAAAAGCTAAAAAACTAAAAAAACTAAAAAAGGCAAAAACTACAAAAAAAACTAAAAACTAATAAAAAAGCTAAAAAACTAAAAAAACTAAAAAAAGGCAAAACTACAAAAAAAACTAAAAACTAATAAAAAAAATAAAAAAGCTAAAAAACTAAAAAAACTAAAAAAACTAAAAAAAGGTAAAAAACTAAAAAACTAAAAACTAAAAAAAACTAAAAAAAAGGAAAAAACTGAAAAATAAGCTAAAATAAAGGTAAAAACCAATAAAAAACTAAAAAAAACTGAAAAAAACTAAAAAAAGGCAAAAACTACAAAAAAAACTAAAAACTAATAAAAAAAGTAAAAAAGCTAAAAAACTAAAAAAACTAAAAAAACTAAAAAAAAGGAAAAATCTAAAAAAAATAAAAAATAAAAAAAAAATAAAAAAAGGAAAAAACTGAAAAATAAGCTAAAAAAAAGGTAAAAACCAATAAAAAACTAAAAGAAAAAAAGGAAAAAACTAAAAAAATTTTCATCTAAAAAACTAAAAAAAACTAAAAAAGGTAAAAACTAAAAGAACTAAAAACGAAAAAATAAATGACGACACTCAAAGAGAAAGCGACCAGGACAAAAGGAATGTTCGATTAGCAATCAACAAAGCACCGGGACACAGGGAGTATAAATGACGACCAGGACATAAGTAAAAAAAAAAAACTAACAAAACTAAAAAGAAGGTAAAAACTACAAAAAAACTAAAAAGAAAAAAAAAATAAAAACTAATAAAAAACTAAAAAATCTAAAAATCTAAATAAATTAAAAAAGAAAAAAAAGGAAAAAAATAAAGGAGAAAAACAAAACTAAAAAACGAATGTATATACAGACCGGGACACCGGGATACAAATGACGACTGGGACACAGGGAATATAAATGACGACCGGGACACAGGGACACAACTACAACGGGGACACCGGGGGAAACAGGGGATATAAATGACGACCGGGACAGGGAATGGTCGATTAGCAATCACCATCAACAAAGCTCAAGGGCAATCATTAGAATCATGAGGTATAGATCTGAATACAGATTGTTTTCCCATGGACCATTATATGTTGCATGTTCAAGAGTCGGTAAACCTGACAATCTATTTGGATCAGGTGACGTCACCTGAAAAAACTAAAAAAATAAAGGAGAAAAACAAAACTAAAAAACGAATGTATATACAGACCGGGACACCGGGATACAAATGACGACCGGGACACAGGGAATATAAATGACGACCGGGACACAGGGACACAACTACAACGGGGATACCGGGGGAAACAGGGGGATATAAATGACGACCGGTACACCGGGGCAGGGAATGGTCGATTAGCAATCACCATCAACAAAGCTCAAGGGCAATCATTAGAATCATGAGGTATAGATCTGAATACAGATTGTTTTCCCATGGACCATTATATGTTGCATGTTCAAGAGTCGGTAAACCTGACAATCTATTTATATGCAAAGACAATGGGACAGCAAAGAAAGTTGTATATTCGCAAGTTTTACGTAGTTAAAACCATATATATATATCTATACTAGCTGTTGGGGTGGCGCTTCGCGCCACCCCAACACCTAGTTGGTGGGGGCGCTTCGCGCCCCCCCCAAGCCCCCCCGCGCGCGTAAGTCGTTACGCGCCATAATAGTTACGCGCCATTGTAGTTGTGTCCCTATGTCCCACCTGTGAATATAGATATATATATATATATATGGTTTTAACTACGTAAAACTTGCGAATATACAACATTCTTTGCTGTCCCATTGTCTTTGCATATAAATAGATTGTCAGGTTATCCCCCTGTTTCCCCGGTGTCCCCGTTGTAGTTGTGTCCCTGTGTCCCGGTCGTCATTTATATTCCCTGTGTCCCGGGTCCCGGTCATCATTTGTATCCCGGTGTCCCGGTCAGTATATACATTCGTTTTTTAGTTTTGTTTTTCTCCTTTATTTTTTTCCTTTTTTTTTCTTTTTTAGCTTATTTAGATTTTTAGATTTTTTAGTTTTTTTTATTAGTTTTTAGTTTTTATTTCTTTTTAGTTTTTTTGTCCCGGTCGTCATTTATATCCCCCTGTTTCCCCCGGTGTCCCCGTTGTAGTTGTGTCCCTGTGTCCCGGTCGTTATTTATATTCCCTGTGTCCCGGTCGTCATTTGTATCCCGGTGTACCGGTCTGTATATACATTCGTTTTTTAGTTTTGTTTTTCTCCTTTATTTTTTTCCTTTTTTTTTCTTTTTTAGTTTATTTAGATTTTTAGATTTTTTAGTTTTTTTATTAGTTTTTAGTTTTTTTTCTTTTTAGTTTTTTTGTAGTTTTTACCTTCTTTTTAGTTTTGTTAATTTTTTTTTTACTTGTGTCCTGGTCGTCATTTATACTCCCTGTGTCCCGGTGCTTTGTTGATTGCTAATCGAACATTCCTTTTGTCCTGGTCGCTTTCTCTTTGAGTGTCGTCATTTATTTTTTTCTTTTTTAGTTCTTTTAGTTTTTACCTTTTTTAGTTTTTTTTTAGTTTTTTAGTTTTTTAGTTTTTTACCTTTTTTTAGTTTTTTTAGTTTTTTAGCTTTTTTATTTTTTTTATTAGTTTTTAGTTTTTTTGTAGTTTTTGCCTTTTTTTTAGTTTTTTGTCCTGGTCGCTTTCTCTTTGAGTGTCGTCATTTATTAGTTTTTTCCTTTTTTTTTTAGTTTTTTATTGGTTTTTACCTTTATTTTAGCTTATTTTTCAGTTTTTTCCTTTTTTTTAGTTTTTTTTTATTTTTTATTTTTTTTAGTTTTTTACCTTTTTTTAGTTTTTTTAGTTTTTTTAGTTTTTTAGCTTTTTTACTTTTTTTATTAGTTTTTAGTTTTTTTTTGTAGTTTTTGCCTTTTTTTAGTTTTTTCAGTTTTTTTTTTAGTTTTTTATTGGTTTTTACCTTTATAGTTTTTTTAGTTTTTTAGCTTTTTATTTTTTTTTATTAGTTTTTAGTTTTTTTTGTAGTTTTTGCCTTTTTTTAGTTTTTTCAGTTTTGACGTCACCTAATCCAGTTTTTTCAGGTGACGTCACCTGACACATCCATCCACACATCCATCCATCCATCCATCCACAGACAACTTATTTTTATATATATAGATATATAAAAATAAGTTGTCTGTGTGTGGATCTGTGGATCTGTGGATCAGGTGACGTCACCTGAAAAAACTGGATCAGGTGACGTCAAAACTGAAAAAACTAAAAAAAGGGCAAAAACTACAAAAAAAACTAAAAACTAATAAAAAAAAATAAAAAAGCTAAAAAACTAAAAAAACTTAAAAAAAGGCAAAAACTACAAAAAAAAACTAAAAACTAATAAAAAAAATAAAAAAGCAAAAAACTAAAAAAACTAAAAAAAGGTAAAAAACTAAAAAAACTAACTACAAAAAAAAACTAAAAACTAATAAAAAAATAAAAAAGCTAAAAAACTAAAAAACTAAAAAAAGGCAAAAACTACAAAAAAAACTAAAAACTAATAAAAAAGCTAAAAAACTAAAAAAACTAAAAAAAGGCAAAAACTACAAAAAAAACTAAAAACTAATAAAAAAAATAAAAAAGCAAAAAAACTAAAAAAACTAAAAAAACTAAAAAAAGGTAAAAAACTAAAAAAAATAAAAACTAAAAAAAACTAAAAAAAGGAAAAAACTGAAAAATAAGCTAAAATAAAGGTAAAAACCAATAAAAAACTAAAAAAAAACTGAAAAAACTAAAAAAAGGCAAAAACTAAAAAAAAACTAAAAACTAATAAAAAAAAGTAAAAAAGCTAAAAAACTAAAAAAACTAAAAAAACTAAAAAAAGGTAAAAAACTAAAATAAATAAAAAATAAAAAAAAACTAAAAAAAAAGGAAAAAACTGAAAAATAAGCTAAAATAAAGGTAAAAATCAATAAAAAACTAAAAGAAAAAAAGGAAAAAACTAAAAAAAATTTGCATCTAAAAAACTTAAAAAACTAAAAAAGGTAAAACTAAAAGAACTAAAACAGAAAAAAATAAATGACGACACTCAAAGAGAAAGCGACCAGGACAAAAGGAATGTTCGATTAGCAATCAACAAAGCACCGGGACACAGGGAGTATAAATGACGACCAGGACATAAGTAAAAAAAAAACTAACAAAACTAAAAAGAAGGTAAAAACTAGAAAAAAACTAAAAAGAAAAAAAAAATAAAAACTAATAAAAAACTAAAAAATCTAAAAATCTAAATAAACTAAAAAGAAAAAAAAAGGAAAAAAATAAAGGAGAAAAACAAAACTAAAAAACGAATGTATATACAGACCGGGACACCGGGATACAAATGACGACCGGGACTCAGGGAATATAAATGACGACCGGGACACAGGGACACAACTACAACGGGGACACCGGGGGAAACAGGGGGATATAAATGACGACCGGGACAGGGAATGGTCGATTAGCAATCACCATCAACAAAGCTCAAGGGCAATCATTAGAATCATGAGGTATAGATCTGAATATAGATTGTTTTCCCATGGACCATTATATGTTGCATGTTCAAGAGTCGGTAAACCTGACAATCTATTTGGATCAGGTGACGTCACCTGAAAAAACTGGATCAGGTGACGTCAAAACTGAAAAAACTAAAAAAAGGCAAAAACTACAAAAAAAACTAAAAACTAATAAAAAAAATAAAAAAGCTAAAAAACTAAAAAAACTAAAAAAAGGCAAAAACTACAAAAAAAAACTAAAAACTAATAAAAAAGCTAAAAAACTAAAAAAACTAAAAAAGGCAAAAACTACAAAAAAAACTAAAAACTAATAAAAAAAATAAAAAAGCTAAAAAACTAAAAAAACTAAAAAAATGCAAAAAACTAAAAAAACTAACTACAATGCGCCACCCCAACACCTAGTTGGTGGGGGTGCTTCGCGCCCCCCCCCCCCAAGCCCCCCCCCGCGCGCGTAAGTCGTTACGCGCCATATTAGTTACGCGCCATTGTAGTTGTGTCCCTATGTCCCACCTGTGAATATAGATAGATATATATATATATATATATATATATATATATATATATATATATATATATATATATATATATATATATATATATATATATATATATATATATATATATATATATATATATATATATATATATATATATATATATATATATGTTTTTAACTACGTAAAACTTGCGAATATACAACATTCTTTGCTGTCCCATTTTCTGTGCATATAAATAGATTTTCAGGTTTACCGACTCTTGAACATGCAACATATAATGGTCCATGGGAAAACAATCCGTATTCAGATCTATACCTCATGATTCTAATGATTGCCCTTGAGCTTTGTTGATGGTGATTGCTAATCGACCATTCCCTGAGTCGCCATCGTCATTTATATATCCTCCTGTGCACCCCGGCGTCCCCTTCGTAGTTATGTCCCTGTGTCCCGGTCGTCATTTATATTCCCTGTGTCCCGGTCGTCATTTGTGTCCCGGTGTTCCAGTCTGTGATTTCTCTTTGAGTGTCCCGGGCGTCATTTATATTCCTTGTGTCCCGGTGTCCCGGTCGTCATTTATATCCCCCTGTGCCCCCCGGCGTCCCCATTGTAGTTGTGTCCCTGTGTCCCGGTCGTCATTTATATTCCCTGTGTCCGGTCGTCATTTGTATCCCGGTGTCCCGGTCTGTATATACATTAGTTTTTTAGTTTTGTTTTTCTCCTTTATTTTTTCCTTTTTTCTTTTTTTTCTTTTTTAGTTTATTTAGATTTTTAGATTTTTTAGTTTTTTTATTAGTTTTTAGTTTTTTTGTAGTTTTTACCATTTTTTTTTACTTATGTCCTGGTCGTCATTTATACTCCCTGTGTCCCGGTCGTCATTTGTGTCTCGGTGCTTTGTTGATTGCTAATTTATATTATATTTATATTTATATTTTTTATATTTATTAATATTTTTTTAGTTTTCTTTTTCTCTTATTTTTCAGTTTTTTCCTTTTTTTTAGTTTTTTCTTTTTTAGTTTTTAGTTTTTTTTGGTTTTTTACCTTTTTTTAGTTTTTTTAGTTTTTTTAGTTTTTTAGCTGTTTAAGTTTTTTTATTAGTTTTTAGTTTTTTTTTAGTTTTTGCCTTTTTTTAGTTTTTTCAGTTTTTTTTAGTTTTTAGTTTTTTACCTTTTTTTAGTTTTTTTTAGTTTTTTAGCTTTTTTAGTTTTTTTTCTTTTTAGTTTTTTTGTAGTTTTTACCTTTTTTAGTTTTTTTTTCTTCTTTTTTATTAGTGTGAAATAATTCAGACGTCATATGCGGACAAACACGACGTCACTCGACAGACAGACAGACAGACATAACCCACAAACAACTTATTTTTATATATATTTATTCATATTTTTTTAGTTTTCTTTTTCTCTTTTATTTTTCAGTTTTTTCCTTTTTTTAGTTTTTTTCTTTTTAGTTTTTAGTTTTTTTTAGTTTTTTACCTTTTTTTAGTTTTTTTTAGTTTTTTTAGTTTTTTAGCTTTTTTAGTTTTTTTATTAGTTTTTATTTTTTTTGTAGTTTTTGCCTTTTTTTATTTTTTTCAGTTTTTTTAGTTATTAGATTTTTACCTTTTTTTATTTTTTTTTAGTTTTTTAGCTTTTTTAGTTTTTTCTCTTTTTAGTTTTTTTGTAGTTTTTACCTTTTTTAGTTTTTTCTTCTTTTGTATTAGTGTAAAATAATTTAGTGTGACGTCACCTGATCCACAGATCCACACACAGACAACTTATTTTTATATATATATATATATATATATATATATATATATATATATATATATATCTATATATATAAAAATAAGTTGTCTGTGGATGGATGGATGGATGGATGTGTCAGGTGAC
>NW_027064600.1:0-25357 GCF_032884065.1 Artemia franciscana
TTAGACTATTTTATGATTGCAATGGTAAAGAATGTGATTAATCTTTTCCTATTTCAAAAGTTTTACTTTTCGAGGGTAATAGCTACGTATGTTGAAAAAATGAAGATATTAGACTATTTTATGATTGCAAATGGTAAAGAATGTGATTAAAGGCTCTTTTCCTATTTCAAAAGTTTTAGTTTTCGAGGGTAATAGCTACGTATGTTGAAAAAATGAAGATATTAGACTATTTTATGATTGCACATGGTAAAGAATGTGATTAAAGGCTCTTTTCCTATTTCAAAAGTTTTAGTTTTCGAGGGTAATAGCTACGTATGTTGAAAAAATGAAGATATTAGACTATTTTATGATTGCAAATGGTAAAGAATGTGATTAAAGGCTCTTTTCCTATGTCAAAAGTTTTAGTTTTCGAGGGTAATAGCTACGTATGTTGAAAAAATGAAGATATTAGACTATTTTATGATTGCAAATGGTAAAGAATGTGATTAAAGGCTCTTTTCCTATGTCAAAAGTTTTAGTTTTCGAGGGTAATAGCTACGTATGTTGAAAAAATGAAGATATTAGACTATTTTATGATTGCAAATGGTAAAGAATGTGATTAAAGGCTCTTTTCCTATTTCAAAAGTTTTAGTTTTCGAGGGTAATAGCTACGTATGTTGAAAAAATGAAGATATTAGACTATTTTATGATTGCAAATGGTAAAGAATGTGATTAAAGGCTCTTTTCCTATGTCAAAAGTTTTAGTTTTCGAGGGTAATAGCTACGTATGTTGAAAAAATGAAGATATTAGACTATTTTATGATTGCAATGGTAAAGAATGTGATTAAAGGCTCTTTTCCTATTTCAAAAGTTTTAGTTTTTGAGGGTAATAGCTACGTATGTTGAAAAAATGAAGATATTAGACTATTTTATGATTGCACATGGTAAAGAATGTGATTAAAGGCTCTTTTCCTATTTCAAAAGTTTTAGTTTTCGAGGGTAATAGCTACGTATGTTGAAAAAATGAAGATATTAGACTATTTTATGATTGCACATGGTAAAGAATGTGATTAAAGGCTCTTTTCCTATTTCAAAAGTTTTAGTTTTCGAGGGTAATAGCTACGTATGTTGAAAAAATGAAGATATTAGACTATTTTATGATTGCAAATGGTAAAGAATGTGATTAAAGGCTCTTTTCCTATGTCAAAAGTTTTAGTTTTCGAGGGTAATAGCTACGTATGTTGAAAAAATGAAGATATTAGACTATTTTATGATTGCAAATGGTAAAGAATGTGATTAAAGGCTCTTTTCCTATTTCAAAAGTTTTAGTTTTCGAGGGTAATAGCTACGTATGTTGAAAAAATGAAGATATTAGACTATTTTATGATTGCAAATGGTAAAGAATGTGATTAAAGGCTCTTTTCCTATGTCAAAAGTTTTAGTTTTCGAGGGTAATAGCTACGTATGTTGAAAAAATGAAGATATTAGACTATTCTTATGTCTCTTTTCCTATTTCAAAAGTTTTAGTTTTCGAGGGTAGTAGCTACGTTTGTTGAAAAAATGAAGATATTAGACTGTTTTATGATTACAAATGGTAAAGAATGTGATTAAAGGCTCTTTTCCTATTTCAAAAGTTTTAGTTTTCGAGGGTAATAGCTACGTATGTTGAAAAAATGAAGATATTAGACTATTTTATGATTGCAAATGGTAAAGAATGTGATTAAAGGCTCTTTTCCTATGTCAAAAGTTTTAGTTTTCAAGGGTAATAGCTGTATGTTGAAAAAATGAAGATATTAGACAATTTTATGATTGCACATGGTAAAGAATGTGATTAAAGGCTCTTTTCCTATTTCAAAAGTTTTAGTTTTCGAGGGTAATAGCTAAGTATGCTGAAAAAATGAAGATATTAGACTATTTTATGATTGCAAATGGTAAAGAATGTGATTAAAGGCTCTTTTCCTATTTCAAAATTTTTAGTTTTCGAGGGTAATAGCTACGTATGTTGAAAAAATGAAGATATTAGACAATTTTATGATTGCACATGGTAAAGAGTGTGATTAAAGGCTCTTTTCCTATTTCAAAAGTTTTAGTTTTCGAGGGTAATAGCTACGTATGTTGAAAAAATGAAGATATTAGACTATTTTATGATTGCAAATGGCAAAGAATGTGATTAAAGGCTCTTTTCCTATTTCAAAAGTTTTAGTTTTCGGGGGTAAGAGCTACGTATGTTGAAAAAATGAAGATATTAGACTATTTTATGATTGCAAATGGTAAAGAATGTGATTAAAGGCTCTTTTCCTATTTCAAAAGTTTTAGTGTTCGAGGGTAATAGCTTTGTCTGTGGAAAAAATAAGATATTAGACTATTTTATGATTGCAAATGGTAAAGAATGTGATTAAAGGCTCTTTTCCTATTTCAAAAGTTTTAGTTTTCGAGGGTAATAGCTATGTCTGTGGAAAAAATGAAGATATTAGACTATTTTATGATTGCACATGGTAAAGAATGTGATTAAAGGCTCTTTTCCTATGTCAAAAGTTTTAGTTTTCGAGGGTAATAGCTACGTATGTTGAAAAAATGAAGATATTAGACTATTTTATGATTGCAAATGGTAAAGAATGTGATTAAAGGCTCTTTTCCTATTTCAAAAGTTTTACTTTTCGAGGGTAATAGCTACGTATGTTGAAAAAATGAAGATATTAGACTATTTTATGATTGCAAATGGTAAAGAATGTGATTAAAGGCTCTTTTCATATTTCAAAAGTTTTAGTTTTCGAGGGTAATAGCTTTGTATGTGGAAAAAATGAAGATATTAGACTATTTTATGATTGCACATTGTAAAGAATGTGATTAAAGGCTCTTTTCCTATTTCAAAAGTTTTAGTTTTCGGGGGTAATAGCTACGTATGCTGAAAAAATGAAGATATTAGACTATTTTATGATTGCAAATGGTAAAGAATGTGATTAAAGGCTCTTTTCCTATGTCAAAAGTTTTAGTTTTCGAGGGTAATAGCTACGTATGTTGAAAAAATGAAGCTATTAGACTATTTTATGATTGCAAATGGTAAAGAATGTGATTAAAGGCTCTTTTCCTATGTCAAAAGTTTTAGTTTTGGAGGGTAATAGCTACGTATGTTGGAAAAATGAAGATATTAGACTATTTTATGATTGCAAATGTTAAAGAATGTGATTAAAGGCTCTTTTCCTATTTCAAAAGTCTTAGTTTTCAAGGGTAATAGCTACGTATGTCGAAAAAATGAAGATATTAGACTATTTTATGATTGCAAATGGTAAAGAATGTGGTTAAAGGCTCTTTTCCTATGTCAAAAGTTTTAGTTTTTTAGGGTAATAGCTACGTATGTTGAAAAAATGAAGATATTAGACTATTCTATGATTGCAAATGGTAAAGAATGTGATTAAAGGCTCTTTTCCTATTTCAAAAGTTTTAGTTTTCGAGGGTAATAGCTTCGTATGTTGAAAAAATGAAGATATTAGACTATTTTATGATTGCAAATGGTAAAGAATGTGATTAAAGGCTCTTTTCCTATTTCAAAAGTTTTAGTTTTTGAGGGTTATAGCTACGTATGTTGAAAAAATGAAGATATTAGACTATTTTATGATTGCACATGGTAAAGAATGTGATTAAAGGCTCTTTTCCTATTTCAAAAGTTTTAGTTTTCGAGGGTAATAGCTTCGTATGTTGAAAAAATGAAGATATTAGACTATTTTATGATTGCAAATGGTAAAGAATGTGATTAAAGGCTCTTTTCCTATGTCAAAAGTTTTAGTTTTCGAGGGTAATAGCTACGTATGTTGAAAAAATGAAGACATTAGACTATTTTATGATTGCAAATGGTAAAGAATGTGATTAAAGGCTCTTTTCCTATTTCAAAAGTTTTAGTTTTCGAGGGTTATAACTACGTATGTTGAAAAAATGAAGATATTAGACTATTTTATGATTGCACATGGTAAAGAATGTGATTAAAGGCTCTTTTCCTATTTCAAAAGTTTTAGTTTTCGAGGGTAATACCTAAGTATGTTGAAAAAATGAAGATATTAGACTATTTTATGATTGCAAATGGTAAAGAATGTGATTAAAGGCTCTTTTCCTATTTCAAAAGTTTTAGTTTTCGAGGGTAATAGCTATGTCTGTGGAAAAAATGAAGATATTAGACTATTTTATGATTGCACATGGCAAAGAATGTGATTAAAGGCTCTTTTCCTATGTCAAAAGTTTTAGTTTTCGAGGGTAATAGCTACGTATGTTGAAAAAATGAAGATATTAGACAATTTTATGATTGCACATGGTAAAGAATGTGATTAAAGGCTCTTTTCCTATTTCAAAAGTTTTAGTTTTCGAGGGTAATAGCTACGTATGTTGAAATAATGAAGATATTAGACTATTTTATGATTGCAAATGGTAAAGAATGTGATTAAAGGCTCTTTACCTATTTCAAAAGTTTTAGTTTTCGAGGGTAATAGCTAGGTCTGTGGAAAAAATGAAGATATTAGACTATTTTATGATTGCAGTTGGTAAAGAATGTTATTAAAGGCTCTTTTCCTATTTCAAAAGTTTTAGTTTTTGAGGGTAATAGCTACGTATGTTGAAAAAATGAAGATATTAGACTATTTTATGATTGCAAATGGTAAAGAATGTGATTAAAGGCTCTTTTCCTATTTCAAAAGTTTTAGTTTTCGAGGGTAATAGCTACGTATGTTGAAAAAATGAAGATATTAGACTATTTTATGATTGCAAACGGTAAAGAATGTGATTAAAGGCTCTTTTCCTATTTCAAAAGTTTTAGTTTTCGGTGGTAAGAGCTTTGTCTGTGGAAAAAATGAAGATATCAGACAATTTTATGATTGCACATGGTAAAGAATGTGATTAAAGGCTCTTTTCCTATTTCAAAAGTTTTAGTTTTCGAGGGTAATAGCTACGTATGTTGAAAAAATGAAGATATTAGACTATTTTATGATTGCACATGGTAAAGAATGTGATTAAAGGCTCTTTTCCTATTTCAAAAGTTTTAGTTTTCGAGGGTAATAGCTACGTATGTTGAAAAAATGAAGATATTAGACTATTTTATGATTGCACATGGTAAAGAATGTGATTAAAGGCTCTTTTCCTATTTCAAAAGTTTTAGTTTTCGAGGGTAATAGCTACGTATGTTGAAAAAATGAAGATATTAGACTATTTTATGATTGCAAATGGTAAAGAATGTGATTAAAGGCTCTTTTCCTATTTCAAAAGTTTTAGTTTTCGAGGGTAATAGCTACGTATGTTGAAAAAATGAAGATATTAGACTATTTTATGATTGCAAATGGTAAAGAATGTGATTAAAGGCTCTTTTCCTATTTCAAAAGTTTTAGTTTTCGAGGGTAAAGCTATGTCTGTTGAAAAAATGAAGATATTAGACTATTTTATGATTGCAAATGGTAAAGAATGTGATTAAAGGCTCTTTTCCTATTTCAAAAGTTTTAGTTTTCGAGGGTAATAGCTATGTCTGTGGAAAAAATAAGATATTAGACTATTTTATGATTGCAATGGTAAAGAATGTGATTAAAGGCTCTTTTCCTATTTCAAAAGTTTTAGTTTTCGAGGGTAATAGCTATGTCTGTGGAAAAAATGAAGATATTAGACTATTTTATGATTGCACATGGTAAAGAATGTGATTAAAGGCTCTTTTCCTATGTCAAAAGTTTTAGTTTTCGAGGGTAATAGCTACGTATGTTGAAAAAATGAAGATATTAGACTATTTTATGATTGCAATGGTAAAGAATGTGATTAAAGGCTCTTTTCCTATTTCAAAAGTTTTAGTTTGCGAGGGTAATAGCTACGTATGTTGAAAAAATGAAGATATTAGACTATTTTATGATTGCAAATGGTAAAGAATGTGATTAAAGGCTCTTTTCCTATTTCAAAAGTTTTAGTTTTCGAGGGTAATAGCTACGTATGTGAAAAAATGAAGATATTAGACTATTTTATGATTGCAAATGGTAAAGAATGTGATTAAAGGCTCTTTTCCTATGTCAAAAGTTTTAGTTTTCGAGGGTAATAGCTACGTATGTTGAAAAAATGAAGATATTAGACTATTTTATGATTGCAAATGGTAAAGAATGTGATTAAAGGCTCTTTTCCTATGTCAAAAGTTTTAGTTTTCGAGGGTAATAGCTACGTATGTTGAAAAAATGAAGATATTAGACTATTTTATGATTGCAAATGGTAAAGAATGTGATTAAAGGCTCTTTTCCTATTTCAAAAGTTTTAGTTTTTGAGGGTAATAGCTACGTATGTTGAAAAAATGAAGATATTAGACTATTTTATGATTGCAAATGGTAAAGAATGTGATTAAAGGCTCTTTTCCTATTTCAAAAGTTTTAGTTTTAGAGGGTAATAGCTACGTATGTTGAAAAAATGAAGATATTAGACAATTTTATGATTGCAAATGGTAAAGAATGTGATTAAAGGCTCTTTTCCTATTTCAAAAGTTTTAGTTTTCGAGGGTAATAGCTATGTCTGTGGAAAAAATGAAGATATTAGACTATTTTATGATTGCACATGGCAAAGAATGTGATTAAAGGCTCTTTTCCTATGTCAAAAGTTTTAGTTTTCGAGGGTAATAGCTACGTATGTTGAAAAAATGAAGATATTAGACTATTTTATGATTGCAAATGGTAAAGAATGTGATTAAAGGCTCTTTTCCTATGTCAAAAGTTTTAGTTTTCGAGGGTAATAGCTACGTATGTTGAAAAAATGAAGATATTAGACTATTTTATGATAGCAAATGGTAAAGAATGTGATTAAAGGCTCTTTTCCTATTTCAAAAGTTTTAGTTTTCGAGGGTAATAGCTACGTATGTTGAAAAAATGATGATATTAGACTATTTTATGATTGCAAATGGTAAAGAATGTGATTAAAGGCTCATTTCCGATTTCAAAAGTTTTAGTTTTAGAGGGTAATAGCTACGTATGTTGAAAAAATGAAGATATTAGACAATTTTATGATTGCAAATGGTAAAGAATGTGATTAAAGGCTCTTTTCCTATTTCAAAAGTTTTAGTTTTCGAGGGAAATAGCTATGTCTGTTGAAAAAATGAAGATATTAGACTATTTTATGATTGCAAATGGTAAAGAATGTGATTAAAGGCTCTTTTCCTATGTCAAAAGTTTTAGTTTTCGAGGGTAATAGCTACGTATGTTGAAAAAATGAAGATATTAGACTATTTTATGATTGCACATGGTAAAGAATGTGATTAAAGGCTCTTTTCCTATGTCAAAAGTTTTAGTTTTCGAGGGTAATAGCTTTGTCTGTGGAAAAAATGAAGATATTAGACAATTTTATGATTGCATATGGTAAAGAATGTGATTAAAGGCTCTTTTCCTATTTCAAAAGTTTTAGTTTTCGAGGGTAATAGCTACGTATGTTGAAAAAATGAAGATATTAGACTATTTTATGATTGCAAATGGTAAAGAATGTGATTAAAGGCTCTTTTCCTATGTCAAAAGTTTTAGTTTTCGAGGGTAATAGCTACGTATGTTGAAAAAATGAAGATATTAGACTATTTTATGATTGCAAATGGTAAAGAATGTGATTAAAGGCTCTTTTCCTATGTCAAAAGTTTTAGTTTTCGAGGGTAATAGCTACGTATGTTGAAAAAATGAAGATATTAGACTATTTTATGATTGCAAATGGTAAAGAATGTGATTAAAGGCTCTTTTCCTATGTCAAAAGTTTTAGTTTTCGAGGGTAATAGCTACGTATGTTGAAAAAATGAAGATATTAGACTATTTTATGATTGCACATGGTAAAGAATGTGATTAAAGGCTCTTTTCCTATTTCAAAAGTTTTAGTTTTCGAGGGTAATAGCTACGTATGTTGAAAAAATGAAGATATTAGACTATTTTATGATTGCACATGGTAAAGAATGTGATTAAAGGCTCTTTTCCTATTTCAAAAGTTTTAGTTTTCGAGGTAATAGCTACGTATGTTGAAAAAATGAAGATATTAGACTATTTTATGATTGCAAATGGTAAAGAATGTGATTAAAGGCTCTTTTCCTATTTCAAAAGTTTTAGTTTTCGAGGGTAATAGCTACGTATGTTGAAAAAATGAAGATATTAGACTATTTTATGATTGCAAATGGTAAAGAATGTGATTAAAGGCTCTTTTCCTATTTCAAAAGTTTTAGTTTTCGAGGGTAATAGCTACGTATGTTGAAAAAATGAAGATATTAGACTATTTTATGATTGCAAATGGTAAAGAATGTGATTAAAGGCTCTTTTCCTATTTCAAAAGTTTTAGTTTTCGAGGGTAATAGCTACGTATGTTGAAAAAATGAAGATATTAGACTATTTTATGATTGCAATGGTAAAGAATGTGATTAAAGGCTCTTTTCCTATTTCAAAAGTTTTAGTTTTCGAGGGTAATAGCTACGTATGTTGAAAAAATGAAGATATTAGACTATTTTATGATTGCACATGGTAAAGAATGTGATTAAAGGCTCTTTTCCTATTTCAAAAGTTTTAGTTTTCGAGGGTAATAGCTACGTATGTTGAAAAAATGAAGATATTAGACTATTTTATGATTGCACATGGTAAAGAATGTGATTAAAGGCTCTTTTCCTATTTCAAAAGTTTTAGTTTTCGAGGGTAATAGCTACGTATGTTGAAAAAATGAAGATATTAGACTATTTTATGATTGCAAATGGTAAAGAATGTGATTAAAGGCTCTTTTCCTATTTCAAAAGTTTTAGTTTTCGAGGGTAATAGCTACGTATGTTGAAAAAATGAAGATATTAGACTATTTTATGATTGCAAATGGTAAAGAATGTGATTAAAGGCTCTTTTCCTATTTCAAAAGTTTTAGTTTTCGAGGGTAATAGCTTCGTATGTTGAAAAAATGAAGATATTAGACTATTTTATGATTGCAAATGGTAAAGAATGTGATTAAAGGCTCTTTTCCTATTTCAAAAGTTTTAGTTTTCGAGGGTAATAGCTACGTATGTGAAAAAATGAAGATATTAGACTATTTTATGATTGCAAATGGTAAAGAATGTGATTAAAGGCTCTTTTCCTATTTCAAAAGTTTTAGTTTTCGAGGGTAATAGCTATGTATGTTGAAAAAATGAAGATATTAGACTATTTTATGATTGCAAATGGTAAAGAATGTGATTAAAGGCTCTTTTCCTATTTCAAAAGTTTTAGTTTTTGAGGGTAATAGCTACGTATGTTGAAAAAATGAAGATATTAGACTATTTTATGATTGCACATGGTAAAGAATGTGATTAAAGGCTCTTTTCCTATTTCAAAAGTTTTAGTTTTCGAGGGTAATAGCTACGTATGTTGAAAAAATGAAGATATTAGACTATTTTATGATTGCACATGGTAAAGAATGTGATTAAAGGCTCTTTTCCTATTTCAAAAGTTTTAGTTTTCGAGGGTAATAGCTTCGTATGTTGAAAAAATGAAGATATTAGACTATTTTATGATTGCACATGGTAAAGAATGTGATTAAAGGCTCTTTTCCTATTTCAAAAGTTTTAGTTTTCGAGGGTAATAGCTACGTATGTTGAAAAAATGAAGATATTAGACTATTTTATGATTGCAAATGGTAAAGAATGTGATTAAAGGCTCTTTTCCTATTTCAAAAGTTTTAGTTTTCGAGGGTTATAACTACGTATGTTGAAAAAATGAAGATATTAGACTATTTTATGATTGCACATGGTAAAGAATGTGATTAAAGGCTCTTTTCCTATTTCAAAAGTTTTAGTTTTCGAGGGTAATACCTACGTATGTTGAAAAATGAAGATATTAGACTATTTTATGATTGCAAATGGTAAAGAATGTGATTAAAGGCTCTTTTCCTATGTCAAAAGTTTTAGTTTTCGAGGGTAATAGCTACGTAAGTTGAAAAAATGAAGATATTAGACTATTTTATGATAGCAAATGGTAAAGAATGTGATTAAAGGCTCTTTTCCTATTTCAAAAGTTTTAGTTTTCGAGGGTAATAGCTACGTATGTTGAAAAAAATGAAGATATTAGACAATTTTATGATTGCAAATGGTAAAGAATGTGATTAAAGGCTCTTTTCCTATGTAAAAGTTTTAGTTTTCGAGGGTAATAGCTATTTCTGTGGAAAAAATGAAGATATTAGACTATTTTATGATTGCACATGGCAAAAAATGTAATTAAAGGCTCTTTTCCTATGTCAAAAGTTTTAGTTTTGAGGGTAATAGCTACGTATGTTGAAAAAATGAAGATATTAGACAATTTTATGATTGCACATGGTAAAGAATGTGATTAAAGGCTCTTTTCCTATTTCAAAAGTTTTAGTTTTCGAGGGTAATAGCTACGTATGTTGAAAAATGAAGATATTAGACTATTCTTATGTCAAAAGTTTTAGTTTTCGAGGGTAATAGCTACGTATGTTGAAAAAATGAAGATATTAGACAATTTTATGATTGCATATGGTAAAGAATGTGATTAAAGGCTCTTTTCCTATTTCAAAAGTTTTAGTTTTCGAGGGTAATAGCTACGTATGTTGAAAAAATGAAGATATTAGACTATTTTATGATTGCACATGGTAAAGAATGTGATTAAAGGCTCTTTTCCTATTTCAAAAGTTTTAGTTTTCGAGGGTAATAGCTAAGTATGTTGAAAAAATGAAGATATTAGACTATTTTATGATTGCACATGGTAAAGAATGTGATTAAAGGCTCTTTTCCTATTTCAAAAGTTTTAGTTTTCGAGGGTAATAGCTACGTATGTTGAAAAAATGAAGATATTAGACTATTTTATGATTGCAAATGGTAAAGAATGTGATTAAAGGCTCTTTTCCTATGTCAAAAGTTTTAGTTTTCGAGGGTAATAGCTACATATGTTGAAAAAATGAAGATATTAGACTATTTTATGATTGCAAATGGTAAAGAATGTGATTAAAGGCTCTTTTCCTATTTCAAAAGTTTTAGTTTTCGAGGGTATAACTACGTATGTTGAAAAAATGAAGATATTAGACTATTTTATGATTGCACATGGTAAAGAATGTGATTAAAGGCTCTTTTCATATGTCAAAAGTTTTAGTTTTCGAGGGTAATAGCTACGTATGTTGAAAAAATGAAGATATTAGACTATTTTATGATTGCAAATGGTAAAGAATGTGATTAAAGGCTCTTTTCCTATTTCAAAAGTTTTAGTTTTCGAGGGTAATAGCTACGTATGTTGAAAAAATGAAGATATTAGACTATTTTATGATTGCAAATGGTAAAGAATGTGATTAAAGGCTCTTTTCCTATTTCAAAAGTTTTAGTTTTCGAGGGTAATAGCTACGTAGGTTGAAAAAATGAAGATATTAGACTATTTTATGATTGCAAATGGTAAAGAATGTGATTAAAGGCTCTTTTCCTATTTCAAAAGTTTTAGTTTTCGAGGGTAATAGCTACGTATGTTGAAAAAATGAAGATATTAGACTATTTTATGATAGCAAATGGTAAAGAATGTGATTAAAGGCTCTTTTCCTATTTCAAAAGTTTTAGTTTTCGAGGGTAATAGCTACGTATGTTGAAAAAATGAAGACATTAGACTATTTTATGATTGCAAATGGTAAAGAATGTGATTAAAGGCTCTTTTCCTATTTCAAAAGTTTTAGTTTTCGGGGGTAATAGCTACGTATGCTGAAAAAATGAAGATATTAGACTATTTTATGATTGCAAATGGTAAAGAATGTGATTAAAGGCTCTTTTCCTATTTCAAAAGTTTTAGTTTTCGAGGGTAATAGCTACGTATGTTGAAAAAATGAAGATATTAGACTATTTTATGATTGCAAATGGTAAAGAATGTGATTAAAGGCTCTTTTCCTATGTCAAAAGTTTTAGTTTTGGAGGGTAATAGCTACGTATGTTGGAAAAAATGAAGATATTAGACTATTTTATGATTGCAAATGGTAAAGAATGTGATTAAAGGCTCTTTTCCTATTTCAAAAGTTTTAGTTTTCGAGGGTAATAGCTACGTATGTTGAAAAAATGAAGATATTAGACTATTTTATGATTGCAAATGGTAAAGAATGTGGTTAAAGGCTCTTTTCCTATTTCAAAAGTTTTAGTTTTTTAGGGTAATAGCTACGTATGTTGAAAAAATGAAGATATTAGACTATTTTATGATTGCAATGGTAAAGAATGTGATTAAAGGCTCTTTTCCTATTTCAAAAGTTTTAGTTTTCGAGGGTAATAGCTTCGTATGTTGAAAAAATGAAGATATTAGACTATTTTATGATTGCAAATGGTAAAGAATGTGATTAAAGGCTCTTTTCCTATTTCAAAAGTTTTAGTTTTCGAGGGTAATAGCTACGTATGTTGAAAAAATGAAGATATTAGACTATTTTATGATTGCACATGGTAAAGAATGTGATTAAAGGCTCTTTTCCTATTTCAAAAGTTTTAGTTTTCGAGGGTAATAGCTACGTATGTTGAAAAAATGAAGATATTAGACTATTTTATGATTGCAAATGGTAAAGAATGTGATTAAAGGCTCTTTTCCTATGTCAAAAGTTTTAGTTTTCGAGGGTAATAGCTACGTATGTTGAAAAAATGAAGATATTAGACTATTTTATGATTGCAAATGGTAAAGAATGTGATTAAAGGCTCTTTTCCTATTTCAAAAGTTTTAGTTTTCGAGGGTAATAGCTACGTATGTTGAAAAAATGAAGATATTAGACTATTTTATGATTGCAAATGGTAAAGAATGTGATTAAAGGCTCTTTTCCTATTTCAAAAGTTTTAGTTTTCGAGGGTTATAACTACGTATGTTGAAAAAATGAAGATATTAGACTATTTTATGATTGCACATGGTAAAGAATGTGATTAAAGGCTCTTTTCCTATTTCAAAAGTTTTAGTTTTCGAGGGTAATACCTACGTATGTTGAAAAAATGAAGATATTAGACTATTTTATGATTGCAAATGGTAAAGAATGTGATTAAAGGCTCTTTTCCTATGTCAAAAGTTTTAGTTTTCGAGGGTAATAGCTATGTCTGTGGAAAAAATGAAGATATTAGACTATTTTATGATTGCACATGGTAAAGAATGTGATTAAAGGCTCTTTTCCTATTTCAAAAGTTTTAGTTTTCGAGGGTAATAGCTACGTATGTTGAAAAAATGAAGATATTAGACAATTTTATGATTGCACATGGTAAAGAATGTGATTAAAGGCTCTTTTCCTATTTCAAAAGTTTTAGTTTTCGAGGGTAATAGCTACGTATGTTGAAAAAATGAAGATATTAGACTATTTTATGATTGCACATGGTAAAGAATGTGATTAAAGGCTCTTTTCCTATTTCAAAAGTTTTAGTTTTCGAGGGTAATAGCTAGTCTGTGAAAAAATGAAGATATTAGACTATTTTATGATTGCAAATGGTAAAGAATGTGATTAAAGGCTCTTTCCTATTTCATAAGTTTTAGTTATCGAGGGTAATAGCTACGTATGTTGAAAAAATGAAGATATTAGACTATTTTATGATTGCAAATGGTAAAGAATGTGATTAAAGGCTCTTTTCCTATTTCAAAAGTTTTAGTTTTCGAGGGTAATAGCTACGTATGTTGAAAAAATGAAGATATTAGACTATTTTATGATTGCAAATGGTAAAGAATGTGATTAAAGGCTCTTTTCCTATTTCAAAAGTTTTAGTTTTCGAGGGTAATAGCTACGTATGTTGAAAAAATGAAGATATTAGACTATTTTATGATTGCAAATGGTAAAGAATGTGATTAAAGGCTCTTTTCCTATGTCAAAAGTTTTAGTTTTCGAGGGTAATAGCTACGTATGTTGAAAAAATGAAGATATTAGACTATTTTATGATAGCAAATGGTAAAGAATGTGATTAAAGGCTCTTTTCCTATTTCAAAAGTTTTAGTTTTCGAGGGTAATAGCTACGTATGTTGAAAAAATGAAGATATTAGACAATTTTATGATTGCAAATGGTAAAGAATGTGATTAAAGGCTCTTTTCCTATGTTCAAAAGTTTTAGTTTTCGAGGGTAATAGCTACGTATGTTGAAAAAATGAAGATATTAGACTATTTTATGATTGCAAATGGCAAAGAATGTGATTAAAGGCTCTTTTCCTATTTCAAAAGTTTTAGTTTTCGGGGGTAAGAGCTACGTATGTTGAAAAAATGAAGATATTAGACTATTTTATGATTGCAAATGAGAAAGAATGTGATTAAAGCTCTTTTCCTATTTCAAAAGTTTTAGTGTTCGAGGGTAATAGCTTTGTCTGTGGAAAAAATAAGATATTAGACTATTTTATGATTGCAAATGGTAAAGAATGTGATTAAAGGCTCTTTTCCTATTTCAAAAGTTTTAGTTTTCGAGGGTAATAGCTATGTCTGTGGAAAAAATGAAGATATTAGACTATTTTATGATTGCACATGGTAAAGAATGTGATTAAAGGCTCTTTTCCTATGTCAAACGTTTTAGTTTTCGAGGGTAATAGCTACGTATGTTGAAAAAATGAAGATATTAGACTATTTTATGATTGCAAATGGTAAAGAATGTGATTAAAGGCTCTTTTCCTATTTCAAAAGTTTTACTTTTCGAGGGTAATAGCTACGTATGTTGAAAAAATGAAGATATTAGACTATTTTATGATTGCAAATGGTAAAGAATGTGATTAAAGGCTCTTTTCATATTTCAAAAGTTTTAGTTTTCGAGGGTAATAGCTTTGTATGTGGAAAAAATGAAGATATTAGACTATTTTATGATTGCACATTGTAAAGAATGTGATTAAAGGCTCTTTTCCTATTTCAAAACTTTTAGTTTTCGAGGGTAATAGCTACGTATGCTGAAAAAATGAAGATATTAGACTATTTTATGATTGCAAATGGTAAAGAATGTGATTAAAGCCTCTTTTCCTTTGTCAAAAGTTTTAGTTTTCGAGGGTAATAGCTACGTATAATGAACAAAAGAAGCTATTAGACTATTTTATGATTGCAAATGGTAAAGAATGTGATTAAAGGCTCTTTTCCTATGTCAAAAGTTTTAGTTTTGGAGGGTAATAGCTATGTATGTTGGAAAAATGAAGATATTAGACTATTTTATGATTGCAAATGTTGAAGAATGTGATTGAAGGCTCTTTTCCTATTTCAAAAGTCTTAGTTTTCGAGGTTAATAGCTACGTATGTCGAAAAAATGAAGATATTAGACTATTTTATGATTGCAAATGGTAAAGAATGTGGTTAAAGTCTCTTTTCCTATGTCAAAAGTTTTAGTTTTTTAGGGTAATAGCTACGTATGTTGAAAAAATGAAGATATTAGACTATTTTATGATTGCAAATGGTAAAGAATGTGATTAAAGGCTCTTTTCCTATTTCAAAAGTTTTAGTTTTCGAGGGTAATAGCTTCGTATGTTGAAAAAATGAAGATATTAGACTATTTTATGATTGCAAATGGTAAAGAATGTGATTAAAGGCTCTTTTCCTATTTCAAAAGTTTTAGTTTTTGAGGGTAATAGCTACGTATGTTGAAAAAATGAAGATATTAGACTATTTTATGATTGCACATGGTAAAGAATGTGATTAAAGGCTCTTTTCCTATGTCAAAAGTTTTAGTTTTCGAGGGTAATAGCTACGTATATGGAAAAAATGAAGATATTAGACAATTTTATGATTGCAAATGGTAAAGAATGTGATTAAAGGCTCTTTTCCTATGTCAAAAGTTTTAGTTTTCGAGGGTAATAGCTACGTATGTTGAAAAAATGAAGATATTAGACTATTTTATGATAGAAAATGGTAAAGAATGTGATTAAAGGCTCTTTTCCTATTTCAAAAGTTTTAGTTTTCGAGGGTAATAGCTACGTATGTTGAAAAAATGAAGATATTAGACAATTTTATGATTGCAAATGGTAAAGAATGTGATTAAAGGCTCTTTTCCTATTTCAAAAGTTTTAGTTTTCGAGGGTAACAGCTACGTATGTTGAAAAAATGAAGATATTAGACTATTTTATGATTGCAAATGGCAAAGAATGTGATTAAAGGCTCTTTTCCTATTTCAAAAGTTTTAGTTTTCGGGGGTAGAGCTACGTATGTTGAAAAAATGAAGATATTAGACTATTTTATGATTGCAAATGGTAAAGAATGTGATTAAAGCGCTCTTTTCCTATTTCAAAAGTTTTAGTGTTCGAGGGTAATAGCTTTGTCTGTGGAAAAAATAAGATATTAGACTATTTTATGATTGCAAATGGTAAAGAATGTGATTAAAGGCTCTTTTCCTATGTCAAAAGTTTTAGTTTTCGAGGGTAATAGCTACGTATAATGAACAAAAGAAGCTATTAGACTATTTTATGATTGCAAATGGTAAAGAATGTGATTAAAGGCTCTTTTCCTATGTCAAAAGTTTTAGTTTTGGAGGGTAATAGCTATGTATGTTGGAAAAATGAAGATATTAGACTATTTTATGATTGCAAATGTTGAAGAATGTGATTGAAGGCTCTTTTCCTATTTCAAAAGTCTTAGTTTTCGAGGTTAATAGCTACGTATGTCGAAAAAATGAAGATATTAGACTATTTTATGATTGCAAATGGTAAAGAATGTGGTTAAAGTCTCTTTTCCTATGTCAAAAGTTTTAGTTTTTTAGGGTAATAGCTACGTATGTGGAAAAAATAAAGATATTAGACTATTTTATGATTGCACATTGTAAAGAATGTGATTAAAGGCTCTTTTCCTATTTCAAAACTTTTAGTTTTCGAGGGTAATAGCTACGTATGCTGAAAAAATGAAGATATTAGACTATTTTATGATTGCAAATGGTAAAGAATGTGATTAAAGGCTCTTTTCCTATGTCAAAAGTTTTAGTTTTCGAGGGTAATAGCTACGTATAATGAACAAAAGAAGCTATTAGACTATTTTATGATTGCAAATGGTAAAGAATGTGATTAAAGGCTCTTTTCCTATGTCAAAAGTTTTAGTTTTGGAGGGTAATAGCTATGTATGTTGGAAAAATGAAGATATTAGACTATTTTATGATTGCAAATGTTGAAGAATGTGATTGAAGGCTCTTTTCCTATTTCAAAAGTCTTAGTTTTCGAGGTTAATAGCTACGTATGTCGAAAAAATGAAGATATTAGACTATTTTATGATTGCAAATGGTAAAGAATGTGGTTAAAGTCTCTTTTCCTATGTCAAAAGTTTTAGTTTTTTAGGGTAATAGCTACGTATGTTGAAAAAATGAAGATATTAGACTATTTTATGATTGCAAATGGTAAAGAATGTGATTAAAGGCTCTTTTCCTATTTCAAAAGTTTTAGTTTTCGAGGGTAATAGCTTCGTATGTTGAAAAAATGAAGATATTAGACTATTTTATGATTGCAAATGGTAAAGAATGTGATTAAAGGCTCTTTTCCTATTTCAAAAGTTTTAGTTTTTGAGGGTAATAGCTACGTATGTTGAAAAAATGAAGATATTAGACTATTTTATGATTGCACATGGTAAAGAATGTGATTAAAGGCTCTTTTCCTATTTCAAAAGTTTTAGTTCTCGAGGGTAATAGCTAAGTATGTTGAAAAAATTAAGATATTAGACTATTTTATGATTGCACATGGTAAAGAATGTGATTAAAGGCTCTTTTCCTATTTCAAAAGTTTTAGTTTTCGAGGGTAATAGCTTCGTATGTTGAAAAAATGAAGATATTAGACTATTTTATGATTGCAAATGGTAAAGAATGTGATTAAAGGCTCTTTTCCTATGTCAAAAGTTTTAGTTTTCGAGGGTAATAGCTTTGTCTGTGGAAAAAATAAGATATTAGACTATTTTATGATTGCAAATGGTAAAGAATGTGATTAAAGGCTCTTTTCCTATTTCAAAAGTTTTAGTTTTCGAGGGTAATAGCTATGTCTGTGGAAAAAATGAAGATATTAGACTATTTTATGATTGCACATGGTAAAGAATGTGATTAAAGGCTCTTTTCCTATGTCAAAAGTTTTAGTTTTCGAGGGTAATAGCTACGTATGTTGAAAAAATGAAGATATTAGACTATTTTATGATTGCAAGTGGTAAAGAATGTGATTAAAGGCTCTTTTCCTATTTCAAAAGTTTTACTTTTCGAGGGTAATAGCTACGTATGTTGAAAAAATGAAGATATTAGACTATTTTATGATTGCAAATGGTAAAGAATGTGATTAAAGGCTCTTTTCATATTTCAAAAGTTTTAGTTTTCGAGGGTAATAGCTTTGTATGTGGAAAAAATGAAGATATTAGACTATTTTATGATTGCACATTGTAAAGAATGTGATTAAAGGCTCTTTTCCTATTTCAAAACTTTTAGTTTTCGAGGGTAATAGCTACGTATGCTGAAAAAATGAAGATATTAGACTATTTTATGATTGCAAATGGTAAAGAATGTGATTAAAGGCTCTTTTCCTATGTCAAAAGTTTTAGTTTTCGAGGGTAATAGCTACGTATAATGAAAAAACGAAGCTATTAGACTATTTTATGATTGCAAATGGTAAAGAATGTGATTAAAGGCTCTTTTCCTATGTCAAAAGTTTTAGTTTTGGAGGGTAATAGCTACGTATGTTGGAAAAATGAAGATATTAGACTATTTTATGATTGCAAATGTTGAAGAATGTGATTGAAGGCTCTTTTCCTATTTCAAAAGTCTTAGTTTTCGAGGTTAATAGCTACGTATGTCGAAAAAATGAAGATATTAGACTATTTTATGATTGCAAATGGTAAAGAATGTGGTTAAAGTCTCTTTTCCTATGTCAAAAGTTTTAGTTTTTTAGGGTAATAGCTACGTATGTTGAAAAAATGAAGATATTAGACTATTTTATGATTGCAAATGGTAAAGAATGTGATTAAAGGCTCTTTTCCTATTTCAAAAGTTTTAGTTTTCGAGGGTAATAGCTTCGTATGTTGAAAAAATGAAGATATTAGACTATTTTATGATTGCAAATGGTAAAGAATGTGATTAAAGGCTCTTTTCCTATTTAAAAGTTTTAGTTTTTGAGGGTAATAGCTACGTATGTTGAAAAAATGAAGATATTAGACTATTTTATGATTGCACATGGTAAAGAATGTGATTAAAGGCTCTTTTCCTATTTCAAAAGTTTTAGTTCTCGAGGGTAATAGCTAAGTATGTTGAAAAAATTAAGATATTAGACTATTTTATGATTGCACATGGTAAAGAATGTGATTAAAGGCTCTTTTCCTATTTCAAAAGTTTTAGTTTTCGAGGGTAATAGCTTCGTATGTTGAAAAAATGAAGATATTAGACTATTTTATGATTGCAAATGGTAAAGAATGTGATTAAAGGCTCTTTTCCTATGTCAAAAGTTTTAGTTTTCGAGGGTAATAGCTACGTATGTTGAAAAAATGAAGACATTAGACTATTTTATGATTGCAAATGGTAAAGAATGTGATTAAAGGCTCTTTTCCTATTTCAAAAGTTTTAGTTTTCGAGGGTTATAACTACGTATGTTGAAAAAATGAAGATATTAGACTATTTTATGATTACACATGGTAAAGAATGTGATTAAAGGCTCTTTCCTATTTCAAAAGTTTTAGTTTTCGAGGGTAATACCTACGTATGTTGAAAAAATGAAGATATTAGACTATTTTATGATTGCAAATGGTAAAGAATGTGATTAAAGGCTCTTTTCCTATTTCAAAAGTTTTAGTTTTCGAGGGTAATAGCTATGTCTGTGGAAAAAATGAAGATATTAGACTCTTTTATGATTGCACATGGCAAAGAATGTGATTAAAGGCTCTTTTCCTATGTCAAAAGTTTTAGTTTTCGAGGGTAATAGCTACGTATGTTGAAAAAATGAAGATATTAGACAATTTTATGATTGCACATGGTAAAGAATGTGATTAAAGGCTCTTTTCCTATTTCAAAAGTTTTAGTTTTCGAGGGTAATAGCTACGTATGTTGAAATAATGAAGATATTAGACTATTTTATGATTGCAAATGGTAAAGAATGTGATTAAAGGATCTTTACCTATTTCAAAAGTTTTAGTTTTCGAGGGTAATAGCTAGGTCTGTGGAAAAAATGAAGATATTAGACTATTTTATGATTGCAAATGGTAAAGAATGTGATTAAGGGCTCTTCTCCTATTTCAAAAGTTTTAGTTTTCGAGGGTAATAGCTACGTATGTTGAAAAAATGAAGATATTAGACTATTTTATGATTGCAGTTGGTAAAGAATGTTATTAAAGGCTCTTTTCCTATTTCAAAAGTTTTAGTTTTTGAGGGTAATAGCTACGTATGTTGAAAAAAATGAAGATATTAGACTATTTTATGATTGCACATGGTAAAGAATGTGATTAAAGGCTCTTTTCCTATTTCAAAAGTTTTAGTTTTCGAGGGTAATAGCTACGTATGTTGAAAAAATGAAGATATTAGACTATTTTATGATTGCAAACGGTAAAGAATGTGATTAAAGGCTCTTTTCCTATTTCAAAAGTTTTAGTTTTCGGTGGTAAGAGCTTTGTCTGTGGAAAAAATGAAGATATTAGACTATTTTATGATTGCACATGGTAAAGAATGTGATTAAAGGCTCTTTTCCTATTTCAAAAGTTTTAGTTTTCGAGGGTAATAGCTACGTATGTTGAAAAAATGAAGATATTAGACTATTTTATTGATTGCACATGGTAAAGAATGTGATTAAAGGCTCTTTTCCTATTTCAAAAGTTTTAGTGTTCGAGGGTAATAGCTACGTATGTTGAAAAAATGAAGATATTAGACTATTTTATGATTGCAAATGGTAAAGATTGTGATTAAAGGCTCTTTTCCTATTTCAAAAGTTTTAGTTTTCGAGGGTAATAGCTAGGTCTGTTGAAGGGAAATAGCTATGTCTGTTGAAAAAATGAAGATTTTAGACTACTTTATGATTGCACATGGTAAAGAATGTGATTAAAGGCTCTTTTCCTATTTCAAAAGTTTTAGTTTTCGAGGGTAATAGCTATGTCTGTGGAAAAAATGAAGATATTAGACTATTCCTATGTCAAAAGTTTTAGTTTTCGAGGGTAATAGCTACGTATGTTGAAAAAATGAAGATATTAGACAATTTTATGATTGCACATGGTAAAGAATGTGATTAAAGACTCTTTTCCTATTTCAAAGGTTTTAGTTTTCGAGAGTAATAGCTACGTATGTTGAAAAAATGAAGATATTAGACTATTTTATGATTGCACATGGTAAAGAATGTGATTAAAGGCTCTTTTCCTATTTCAAAAGTTTTAGTTTTCGAGGGTAATAGCTAAGTATGTTGAAAAAATTAAGATATTAGACTATTTTATGATTGCACATGGTAAAGAATGTGATTAAAGGCTCTTTTCCTATTTCAAAAGTTTTAGTTTTCGAGGGTAATAGCTTCGTATGTTGAAAAAATGAAGATATTAGACTATTTTATGATTGCAAATGGTAAAGAATGTGATTAAAGGCTCTTTTCCTATGTCAAAAGTTTTAGTTTTCGAGGGTAATAGCTACGTATGTTGAAAAAATGAAGACATTAGACTATTTTATGATTGCAAATGGTAGAGAATGTGATTAAAGGCTCTTTTCCTATTTCAAAAGTTTTACTTTTCGAGGGTAATAGCTACGTATGTTGAAAAAATGAAGATATTAGACTATTTTATGATTGCAAATGGTAAAGAATGTGATTAAAGGCTCTTTTCATATTTCAAAAGTTTTAGTTTTCGAGGGTAATAGCTTTGTATGTGGAAAAAATGAAGATATTAGACTATTTTATGATTGCACATTGTAAAGAATGTGATTAAAGGCTCTTTTCCTATTTCAAAACTTTTAGTTTTCGAGGGTAATAGCTACGTATGCTGAAAAAATGAAGATATTAGACTATTTTATGATTGCAAATGGTAAAGAATGTGATTAAAGGCTCTTTTCCTATGTCAAAAGTTTTAGTTTTCGAGGGTAATAGCTACGTATAATGAAAAAACGAAGCTATTAGACTATTTATGATTGCAAATGGTAAAGAATGTGATTAAAGGCTCTTTTCCTATGTCAAAAGTTTTAGTTTTGGAGGGTAATAGCTACGTATGTTGGAAAAATGAAGATATTAGACTATTTTATGATTGCAAATGTTGAAGAATGTGATTGAAGGCTCTTTTCCTATTTCAAAAGTCTTAGTTTTCGAGGTTAATAGCTACGTATGTCGAAAAAATGAAGATATTAGACTATTTTATGATTGCAAATGGTAAAGAATGTGGTTAAAGTCTCTTTTCCTATGTCAAAAGTTTTAGTTTTTTAGGGTAATAGCTACGTATGTTGAAAAAATGAAGATATTAGACTATTTTATGATTGCAAATGGTAAAGAATGTGATTAAAGGCTCTTTTCCTATTTCAAAAGTTTTAGTTTTTGAGGGTAATAGCTACGTATGTTGAAAAAATGAAGATATTAGACTATTTTATGATTGCACATGGTAAAGAATTTGATTAAAGGCTCTTTTCCTATTTCAAAAGTTTTAGTTCTCGAGGGTAATAGCTAAGTATGTTGAAAAAATTAAGATATTAGACTATTTTATGATTGCACATGGTAAAGAATGTGATTAAAGGCTCTTTTCCTATTTCAAAAGTTTTAGTTTTCGAGGGTAATAGCTTCGTATGTTGAAAAAATGAAGATATTAGACTATTTTATGATTGCAAATGGTAAAGAATGTGATTAAAGGCTCTTTTCCTATGTCAAAAGTTTTAGTTTTCGAGGGTAATAGCTACGTATGTTGAAAAAATGAAGACATTAGACTATTTTATGATTGCAAATGGTAAAGAATGTGATTAAAGGCTCTTTTCCTATTTCAAAAGTTTTAGTTTTCGAGGGTTATAACTACGTATGTTGAAAAAATGAAGATATTAGACTATTTTATGATTACACATGGTAAAGAATGTGATTAAAGGCTCTTTTCCTATTTCAAAAGTTTTAGTTTTCGAGGGTAATACCTACGTATGTTGAAAAAATGAAGATATTAGACTATTTTATGATTGCAAATGGTAAAGAATGTGATTAAAGGCTCTTTTCCTATTTTAAAAGTTTTAGTTTTCGAGGGTAATAGCTATGTCTGTGGAAAAAATGAAGATATTAGACTCTTTTATGATTGCACATGGCAAAGAATGTGATTAAAGGCTCTTTTCCTATGTCAAAAGTTTTAGTTTTCGAGGGTAATAGCTACGTATGTTGAAAAAATGAAGATATTAGACAATTTTATGATTGCACATGGTAAAGAATGTGATTAAAGGCTCTTTTCCTATTTCAAAAGTTTTAGTTTTTCGAGGGTAATAGCTACGTATGTTGAAATAATGAAGATATTAGACTATTTTATGATTGCACATGGTAAAGAATGTGATTAAAGGCTCTTTTCCTATTTCAAAGTTTTAGTTTTCGAGGGTAATAGCTACGTATGTTGAAAAAATGAAGATATTAGACTATTTTATTGATTGCACATGGTAAAGAATGTGATTAAAGGCTCTTTTCCTATTTCAAAAGTTTTAGTGTTCGAGGGTAATAGCTACGTATGTTGAAAAAATGAAGATATTAGACTATTTTATGATTGCAAATGGTAAAGATTGTGATTAAAGGCTCTTTTCCTATTTCAAAAGTTTTAGTTTTCGAGGGTAATAGCTAGGTCTGTTGAAAAAATGAAGATATTAGACTATTTTATGATTGCAAATGGTAAAGAATGTGATTAAAGGCTCTTTTCCTATTTCAAAAGTTTTAGTTTTCGAGGGAAATAGCTATGTCTGTTGAAAAAATGAAGATTTTAGACTACTTTATGATTGCACATGGTAAAGAATGTGATTAAAGGCTCTTTTCCTATTTCAAAAGTTTTAGTTTTCGAGGGTAATAGCTATGTCTGTGGAAAAAATGAAGATATTAGACTATTCCTATGTCAAAAGTTTTAGTTTTCGAGGGTAATAGCTACGTATGTTGAAAAAATGAAGATATTAGACAATTTTATGATTGCACATGGTAAAGAATGTGATTAAAGACTCTTTTCCTATTTCAAAGGTTTTAGTTTTCGAGAGTAATAGCTACGTATGTTGAAAAAATGAAGATATTAGACTATTTTATGATTGCACATGGTAAAGAATGTGATTAAAGGCTCTTTTCCTATTTCAAAAGTTTTAGTTTTCGAGGGTAATAGCTAAGTATGTTGAAAAAATTAAGATATTAGACTATTTTATGATTGCACATGGTAAAGAATGTGATTAAAGGCTCTTTTCCTATTTCAAAAGTTTTAGTTTTCGAGGGTAATAGCTTCGTATGTTGAAAAAATGAAGATATTAGACTATTTTATGATTGCAAATGGTAAAGAATGTGATTAAAGGCTCTTTTCCTATGTCAAAAGTTTTAGTTTTCGAGGGTAATAGCTACGTATGTTGAAAAAATGAAGACATTAGACTATTTTATGATTGCAAATGGTAAAGAATGTGATTAAAGGCTCTTTTCCTATTTCAAAAGTTTTAGTTATCGAGGGTTATAACTACGTATGTTGAAAAAATGAAGATATTAGACTATTTTATGATTGCACATGGTAAAGAATGTGATTAAAGGCTCTTTTCCTATTTCAAAAGTTTTAGTTTTCGAGGGTAATAGCTACGTATGTTGAAAAATGAAGATATTAGACTATTTTATTGATTGCACATGGTAAAGAATGTGATTAAAGGCTCTTTTCCTATTTCAAAAGTTTTAGTGTTCGAGGGTAATAGCTACGTATGTTGAAAAAATGAAGATATTAGACTATTTTATGATTGCAAATGGTAAAGATTGTGATTAAAGGCTCTTTTCCTATTTCAAAAGTTTTAGTTTTCGAGGGTAATAGCTAGGTCTGTTGAAAAAATGAAGATATTAGACTATTTTATGATTGCAAATGGTAAAGAATGTGATTAAAGGCTCTTTTCCTATTTCAAAAGTTTTAGTTTTCGAGGGAAATAGCTATGTCTGTTGAAAAAATGAAGATTTTAGACTACTTTATGATTGCACATGGTAAAGAATGTGATTAAAGGCTCTTTTCCTATTTCAAAAGTTTTAGTTTTCGAGGGTAATAGCTATGTCTGTGGAAAAAATGAAGATATTAGACTATTCCTATGTCAAAAGTTTTAGTTTTCGAGGGTAATAGCTACGTATGTTGAAAGAATGAAGATATTAGACAATTTTATGATTGCACATGGTAAAGAATGTGATTAAAGACCCTTTTCCTATTTCAAAGGTTTTAGTTTTCGAGGGTAATAGCTAAGTATGTTGAAAAAATGAAGATATTAGACTATTTTATGATTGCACATGGTAAAGAATGTGATTAAAGGCTCTTTTCCTATTTCAAAAGTTTTAGTTTTCGAGGGTAATAGCTAAGTATGTTGAAAAAATTAAGATATTAGACTATTTTATGATTG
>NW_027064601.1:0-25360 GCF_032884065.1 Artemia franciscana
GGAAAAGAGCCTTTAATCACATTCTTTACCATTTGCAATCATAAAATAGTCTAATATCTTCATTTTTTCAACATACGTAGCTCTTACCCCCGAAAACTAAAACTTTTGAAATAGGAAAAGAGCCTTTAATCACATTCTTTACCATTTGCAATCATAAAATAGTCTAATATCTTCATTTTTTCAACATACATAGCTATTACCCTCGAAAACTAATTTTTTTGAAATAGAAACAGAGCCTTTAATCACATTCTTTACCATGTGCAATCATAAAATAGTCTAATATCTTCATTTTTTCAACATACGTAGCTCTTACCCCCGAAAACTAAAACTTTTGAAATAGGAAAAGAGCCTTTAATCGCATTCTTTACCATTTGCAATCATAAACTAGTCTAACATCTTCATTTTTTCAACATACGTAGCTATTACCCTCGAAAACTAAAACTTTTGACATAGGAAAAGAGCCTTTAATCACATTCTTTCCCATTTGCAATCATAAAATAGCCTAATATCTTCATTTTTTCAACATACGTAGCTATTACCCTCGAAAACTAAAACTTTTGAAATAGGAAAAGAGCCTTTAATCACATTCTTTACCATGTGCAATCATAAAATAGTCTAATATCTTCATTTTTTCAACATACGTAGCTATTACCCTCGAAAACTAAAACTTTTGAAATAGGAAAAGAGCCTTTAATCACATTCTTTACCATTTGCAATCATAAAATAGTCTAATATCTTCATTTTTTCAACATACGTAGCTATTACCCTCGAAAACTAAAACTTTTGACATAGGAAAAGAGCCTTTAATCACATTCTTTACCATTTGCAATCATAAAATAGTCTAATATCTTCATTTTTTCAACATACGTAGCTCTTACCCCCGAAAACTAAAACTTTTGAAATAGGAAAAGAGCCTTTAATCACATTCTTTACCATTTGCAATCATAAAATAGTCTAATATCTTCATTTTTTCAACATTCGTAGCTATTACCCTCGAAAACTAAAACTTTTGACATAGGAAAAGAGCCTTTAATCAAATTCTTTACCATTTGCAATCATAAAATAGTCTAATATCTTCATTTTTTCAACATACGTAGCTATTACCCTCGAAAACTAAATTTTTTGAAATAGAAAAAGAGCCTTTAATCACATTCTTTACCATGTGCAATCATAAAATAGTCTAATATCTTCATTTTTTCAACATACGTAGCTATTACCCTCGAAAACTAAAACTTTTGAAATAGGAAAAGAGCCTTTAATCACATTCTTTACCATTTGCAATCATAAAATAGTCTAATATCTTCATTTTTTCAACATACGTAGCTATTACCCTCGAAAACTAAAACTTTTGACATAGGAAAAGAGCCTTTAATCACATTCTTTACCATTTGCAATCATAAAATAGTCTAATATCTTCATTTTTTCAACATACCTAGCTCTTACCCCCGAAAACTAAAACTTTTGAAATAGGAAAAGAGCCTTTAATCACATTCTTTACCATTTGCAATCATAAAATAGTCTAATATCTTCATTTTTTCAACATTCGTAACTTTTACCCTCGAAAACTAAAACTTTTGACATAGGAAAAGAGCCTTTAATCATATTCTTTACCATTTGCAATCATAAAATAGTCTAATATCTTCATTTTTTCAATATACGTAGCTATTACCCTCGAAAACTTAATTTTTTGAAATAGAAAAAGAGCCTTTAATCACATTCTTTACCATGTGCAATCATAAAATAGTCTAATATCTTCATTTTTTCAACATACGTAGCTATTACCCTTGAAAACTAAAACTTTTGAAATAGGAAAAGAGCCTTTAATCACATTCTTTACCATGTGCAATCATAAAATTGTCTAATATCTTCATTTTTTCAACATACGTAGCTATTACCCTCGAAAACTAAAACTTTTGAAATAGGAAAAGAGCCTTTAATCACATTCTTTACCATGTGCAATCATAGAATAGTCTAATATCTTCATTTTGTCAACATACGTAGCTATTACCCTCGAAAACTAAAACTTTTGAAATAGGAAAAGAGCCTTTAATCACATTCTTTACCATTTGCAATCATAAAATTGTCTAATATCTTCATTTTTTCAACATACGTAGCTATTACCCTCGAAAACTAAAACTTTTGACATAGGAAAAGAGCCTTTAATCACATTCTTTACCATTTGCAATCATAAAATAGTCTAATATCTTCATTTTTTCAACATACGTAGCTCTTACCCCCGAAAACTAAAACTTTTGAAATAGGAAAAGAGCCTTTAATCACATTCTTTACCATTTGCAATCATAAAATAGTCTAATATCTTCATTTTTTCAACATTCGTAGCTATTACCCTCGAAAACTAAAACTTTTGACATAGGAAAAGAGCCTTTAATCACATTCTTTACCATTTGCAATCATAAAATAGTCTAATATCTTCATTTTTTCAACATACATAGCTATTACCCTCGAAAACTAAATTTTTTGAAATAGAAAAAGAGCCTTTAATCACATTCTTTACCATTTGCAATCATAAAATAGTCTAATATCTTCATTTTTTCAACATACGTAGCTATTACCCTCGAAAACTAAAACTTTTGAAATAGGAAAAGAGCCTTTAATCACATTCTTTACCATGTGCAATCATAAATAGTCTAATATCTTCATTTTTTTCAACATACGTAGCTATTACCCTCGATAACTAAAACTTTTGACATAGGAAAAGAGCCTTTAATCACATTCTTTCCCATTTGCAATCATAAAATAGCCTAATATCTTCATTTTTTCAACATACGTAGCTATTACCCTCGAAAACTAAAACTTTTGAAATAGGAAAAGAGCCCTTAATCACATTCTTTACCATGTGCAATCATAAAATAGTCTAATATCTTCATTTTTTCAACATACGTAGCTATTACCCTCGAAAACTAAAACTTTTGAAATAGAAAAAGAGCCTTTAATCACATTCTTTACCATTTGCAATCATAAAATAGTCTAATATCTTCATTTTTCAACATACGTAGCTATTACCCTCGAAAACTAAAACTTTTGACATAGGAAAAGAGCCTTTAATCACATTCTTTACCATTTGCAATCATAAAATAGTCTAATATCTTCAGTTTTTCAACATACGTAGCTATTACCCTCGAAAACTAAAACTTTTGAAATAGGAAAAGAGCCTTTAATTACATGCTTTACCATGTGCAATCATAAAGTTGTCTAATATCTTCATTTTTTCAACATACGTAGCTATTACCCTCGAAAACTAAAACTTTTGAAATAGGAAAAGAGCCTTTAATCACATTCTTTGCCATGTGCAATCATAAAATAGTCTAATATCTTCATTTTTTCAACATACGTAGCTATTACCCTCGAAAACTAAAACTTTTGAAATAGGGAAAGAGCCTTTAATCACATTCTTTACCATTTGCAATCATAAAATAGTCTAATATCTTCATTTTTTCAACATACGTAGCTATTACCCTCGAAAACTAAAACTTTTGACATAGGAAAAGAGCCTTTAATCACATTCTTTACCATTTGCAATCATAAAATAGTCTAATATCTTGATTTTTGCAACATACGTAGCTCTTACCCCTGAAAACTAAAACTTTTGAAATAGAAAAAGAGCCTTTAATCACATTCTTTACTATATGCAATCATAAAATAGTCTAATATCTTCATCTTTTCAACATACGTAGCTATTACCCTCGAAAAGTAAAACTTTTGACATAGGAAAAGAGCCTTTAATCACATTCTTTACCATTTGCAATCATAAAATAGTCTAATATCTTCATTTTTTCAACATACGTAGCTATTACCCTCGAAAAATAAATTTTTTGAAATAGGAAAAGAGCCTTTAATCACATTCTTTACCATATGCAATCATAAAATAGTCTAATATCTTCATTTTTTCAACATACGTAGCTATTACCCTCGAAAACTAAAACTTTTGAAATAGGAAAAGAGCCTTTAATCACATTCTTTACCATGTGCAATCATAAAATTGTCTAATATCTTCATTTTTTCAACATACGTAGCTATTACCCTCGAAAACTAAAACTTTTGAAATAGGAAAAGAGCCTTTAATCACATTCTTTACCATGTGCAATCAAAAAATAGTCTAATATCTTCATTTTTTCCACAGACATAGCTATTACCCTCGAAAACTAAAACTTTTGAAATAGGAAAAGAGTCTTTAATCACATTCTTTACCATTTGCAATCATAAAATAGTCTAATATCTTAATTTTTTCAACATACGTAGCTATTACCCTCGAAAACTAAATCTTTTGACCTAGGAACAGAGCCTTTAATCACATTCTTTACCATGTGCAATCATAAAATAGTCTAATATCTTCATTTTTTCCACAGACATAGCTATTACCCTCGAAAACTAAAACTTTTGAAATAGGAAAAGAGCCTTTAATCACATTTTTTACCATTTGCAATCATAAAATAGTCTAATATCTTCATTTTCTCAACATACGTAGCTATTACCCTCGAAAACTAAAACTTTTGAAATAGGAAAAGAGCCTTTAATCACATTCTTTACCATGTGCAATCATAAAATTGTCTAATATCTTCATTTTTATCCACAGACAAAGCTATTACCCTCGAAAACTAAAACTTTTGAAATAGGAAAAGAGCCTTTAATCACATTCTTTACCATTTGCAATCATAAACTAGTCTAACATCTTCATTTTTTCAACATACGTAGCTATTACCCTCGAAAACTAAAACTTTTGACATAGGAAAAGAGCCTTTAATCACATTCTTTCCCATTTGCAATCATAAAATAGCCTAATATCTTCATTTTTTCAACATACGTAGCTATTACCCTCGAAAACTAAAACTTTTGAAATAGGAAAAGAGCCTTTAATCACATTCTTTACCATGTGCAATCATAAAATAGTCTAATATCTTCATTTTTTCAACATACGTAGCTATTACCCCTCGAAAACTAAAACTTTTGAAATAGGAATTATTAGACTATTTTATGATTGCAAATGGTAAAGAATGTGATTAAAGGCTCTTTTCCTATGTCAAAAGTTTTAGTTTTCGAGGGTAATAGCTACGTATGTTGAAAAAATGAAGATGTTAGACTATTTTATGATTGCACATGGTAAAGAATGTGATTAGAGGCTCTTTTCCTATGTCAAAAGTTTTAGTTTTCGAGGGTAATAGCTACGTATGTTGGAAAAATGAAGATATTAGACTATTTTATGATTGCACATGGTAAAGAATGTGATTAAAGGCTCTTTGCCTATTTCAAAAGTTTTAGTTTTCGAGGGTAATAGCTACGTATGTTGAAAAAATGAAGATATTAGACAATTTTATGATTGCACATGGAAATAGGAATGATTGCACTAAGCTATTACCCTCGAAAACTAAAACTTTTGAAATAGGAAAAGAGCCTTTAATCGCATTCTTTACCATTTGCAATCATAAAATAGTCTAACATCTTCATTTTTTCAACATACGTAGCTATTACCCTCGAAAACTAAAACTTTTGACATAGGAAAAGAGCCTTTAATCACATTCTTTCCCATTTGCAATCATAAAATAGCCTAATATCTTCATTTTTTCCATATACGTAGCTATTACCCTCGAAAACTAAAACTTTGAAATAGGAAAAGAGCCTTTAATCACATTCTTTACCATTTGCAATCATAAAATAGTCTAATATCTTCATTTTTTCAACATACGTAGCTATTACCCTCGAAAACTAAAACTTTTGAAATAGGAAAAGAGCCTTTAATCACATTCTTTACCATTTGCAATCATAAAATAGTCTAATATCTTCATTTTTTCAACATACGTAGCTATTACCCTCGAAAACTAAAACTTTTGACATAGGAAAAGAGCCTTTAATCACATTCTTTACCATTTGCAATCATAAAATAGTCTAATATCTTCATTTTTTCAACATACGTAGCTCTTACCCCCGAAAACTAAAACTTTTGAAATAGGAAAAGAGCCTTATTTAAATCACATTCTTTACCATTTGCAATCATAAAATAGTCTAATATCTTCATTTTTTCAACATACATAGCTATTACCCTCGAAAACTAATTTTTTTGAAATAGAAACAGAGCCTTTAATCACATTCTTTACCATGTGCAATCATAAAATAGTCTAATATCTTCATTTTTTCAACATACGTAGCTCTTACCCCCGAAAACTAAAACTTTTGAAATAGGAAAAGAGCCTTTAATCGCATTCTTTACCATTTGCAATCATAAACTAGTCTAACATCTTCATTTTTTCAACATACGTAGCTATTACCCTCGAAAACTAAAACTTTTGACATAGGAAAAGAGCCTTTAATCACATTCTTTCCCATTTGCAATCATAAAATAGCCTAATATCTTCATTTTTTCAACATACGTAGCTATTACCCTCGAAAACTAAAACTTTTGAAATAGGAAAAGAGCCTTTAATCACATTCTTTACCATGTGCAATCATAAAATAGTCTAATATCTTCATTTTTTCAACATACGTAGCTATTACCCTCGAAAACTAAAACTTTTGAAATAGGAAAAGAGCCTTTAATCACATTCTTTACCATTTGCAATCATAAAATAGTCTAATATCTTCATTTTTTCAACAAACGTAGCTATTACCCTCGAAAACTAAAACTTTTGACATAGGAAAAGAGCCTTTAATCACATTCTTTACCATTTGCAATCATAAAATAGTCTAATATCTTCATTTTTTCAACATACGTAGCTCTTACCCCCGAAAACTAAAACTTTTGAAATAGGAAAAGAGCCTTTAATCACATTCTTTACCATTTGCAATCATAAAATAGTCTAATATCTTCATTTTTTCAACATACGTAGCTATTACCCTCGAAAACTAAAACTTTTGACATAGGAAAAGAGCCTTTAATCAAATTCTTTACCATTTGCAATCATAAAATAGTCTAATATCTTCATTTTTTCAACATACGTAGCTATTACCCTCGAAAACTAAATTTTTTGAAATAGAAAAAGAGCCTTTAATCACATTCTTTACCATGTGCAATCATAAAATAGTCTAATATCTTCATTTTTTCAACATAAGTAGCTATTACCCTCGAAAACTAAAACTTTTGACATAGGAAAAGAGCCTTTAATCACATTCTTTACCATTTGCAATCATAAAATAGTCTAATATCTTCATTTTTTCAACATACGTAGCTCTTACCCCCGAAAACTAAAACTTTTGAAATAGGAAAAGAGCCTTTAATCACATTCTTTACCATTTGCAATCATAAAATAGTCTAATATCTTCATTTTTTCAACATTCGTAACTTTTACCCTCGAAAACTAAAACTTTTGACATAGGAAAAGAGCCTTTAATCACATTCTTTACCATTTGCAATCATAAAATAGTCTAATATCTTCATTTTTTCAATATACGTAGCTATTACCCTCGAAAACTAAATTTTTTGAAATAGAAAAAGAGCCTTTAATCACATTCTTTACCATGTGCATTCATAAAATAGTCTAATATCTTCATTTTTTCAACATACGTAGCTATTACCCTTGAAAACTAAAACTTTTGAAATAGGAAAAGAGCCTTTAATCACATTCTTTACAATGTGTAATCATAAAATTGTCTAATATCTTCATTTTTTCAACATACGTAGCTATTACCCTCGAAAACTAAAACTTTTGAAATAGGCAAAGAGCCTTTAATCACATTCTTTACCATGTGCAATCATAGAATAGTCTAATATCTTCATTTTGTCAACATACGTAGCTATTACCATCGAAAACTAAAACTTTTGAAATAGGAAAAGAGCCTTTAATCACATTCTTTACCATTTGCAATCATAAAATTGTCTAATATCTTCATTTTTTCAACATACGTAGCTATTACCCTCGAAAACTAAAACTTTTGACATAGGAAAAGAGCCTTTAATCACATTCTTTACCATTTGCAATCATAAAATAGTCTAATATCTTCATTTTTTCAACATACGTAGCTCTTACCCCCGAAAACTAAAACTTTTGAAATTGGAAAAGAGCCTTTAATCACATTCTTTACCATTTGCAATCATAAAATAGTCTAATATCTTCATTTTTTCAACATTCGTAGCTATTACCCTCGAAAACTAAAACTTTTGACATAGGAAAAGAGCCTTTAATCACAATCTTTACCATTTGCAATCATAAAATAGTCTAATATCTTCATTTTTTCAACATACATAGCTATTACCCTCGAAAACTAAATTTTTTGAAATAGAAAAAGAGCCTTTAATCACATTCTTTACCATGTGCAACCATAAAATAGTCTAATATCTTCATTTTTTCAACATACGTAGCTATTACCCTCGAAAACTAAAACTTTTGAAATAGGAAAAGAGCCTTTAATCACATTCTTTACCATGTGCAATCATAAAATAATCTAATATCTTCATTTTTTCAACATACGTAGCTATTACCCTCGAAAACTAAAACTTTTGACATAGGAAAAGAGCCTTTAATCACATTCTTTCCCATTTGCAATCATAAAATAGCCTAATATCTTCATTTTTTCAACATACGTAGCTATTACCCTCGAAAACTAAAATTTTTGAAATAGGAAAAGAGCCTTTAATCACATTCTTTACCATGTGCAATCATAAAATAGTCTAATATCTTCATTTTTTCAACATACGTAGCTATTACCCTCGAAAACTAAAACTTTTGAAATAGGAAAAGAGCCTTTAATCACATTCTTTACCATTTGCAATCATAAAATAGTCTAATACCTTCATTTTTTCAACATACGAAGCTATTACCCTTGAAAACTAAAACTTTTGACATAGGAAAAGAACCTTTAATCACATTCTTTACCATTTGCAATCATAAAATAGTCTAATATCTTCATTTTTTTCAACATACGTAGCTCTTACCCCCGAAAACTAAAACTTTTGAAATAGGAAAAGAGCCTTTAATCACATTCTTTACCATTTGCAATCATAAAATAGTCTAATATCTTCATTTTTTCAACATTCGTAGCTATTACCCTCGAAAACTAAAACTTTTGACATAGGAAAAGAGCCTTTAATCAAATTCTTTACCATTTGCAATCATAAAATAGTCTAATATCTTCATTTTTTCAACATACGTAGCTATTACACTCGAAAACTAAATTTTTTGAAATAGAAAAAGAGCCTTTAATCACATTCTTTACCATTTGGAATCATAAAATAGTCTAATATCTTCATTTTTCCAACATACGTAGCTATTACCCTCGAAAACTAAAACTTTTGAAATAGGAAAAGAGCCTTTAATCACATTCTTTACCATTTGCAATCATAAAATAGTCTAATATCTTCATTTTTTCAACATACGTAGCTATTACCCTCGAAAACTAAAACTTTTGACATAGGAAAAGAGCCTTTAATCACATTCTTTACCATGTGCAATCATAAAATAGTCTAACATCTTAATTTTTTCAGCATACGTAGCTATTACCCCCGAAAGCTAAAACTTTTGAAATAGGAAAAGAGCCTTTAATCACATTCTTTACCATGTGCAATCATAAAATAGTCTAATATCTTCATTTTTTCAACATTCGTAGCTATTACCCTCGAAAACTAAAACTTTTGACATAGGAAAAGAGCCTTTAATCACATTCTTTACCATTTGCAATCATAAAATAGTCTAATATCTTCATTTTTTCAACATTCGTAGCTATTACCCTCGAAAACTAAAACTTTTGACATAGGAAAAGAGCCTTTAATCACATTCTTTACCATTTGCAATCATAAAATAGTCTAATATCTTCATTTTTTCAACATACATAGCTATTACCCTCGAAAACTAAATTTTTGGAAATATAAAAAGAGCCTTTAATCACATTCTTTACCCTGTGCAATCATAAAACAGTCTAATATCTTCATTTTTTCAACATACGTAGCTATTACCCTCGAAAACTAAAACTTTTGAAATAGGAAAAGAGCCTTTAATCACATTCTTTACCATGTGCAATCATAAAATAGTCTAATATCTTCATTTTTTCAACATACGTAGCTATTACCCTCGAAAACTAAAACTTTTGACATAGGAAATGAGCCTTTAATCACATTCTTTCCCATTTGCAATCATAAAATAGCCTAATATCTTCATTTTTTCAACATACGTAGCTATTACCCTCGAAAACTAAAACTTTTGAAATAGGAAAAGAGCCTTTAATCACATTCTTTACCATGTGCAATCATAAAATAATCTAATATCTTCATTTTTTCAACATACGTAGCTATTACCCTCGAAAACTAAAACTTTTGAAATAGGAAAAGAGCCTTTAATCACATTCTTTACCATTTGCAATCATAAAATAGTCTAATATCTTCATTTTTTCAACATACGTAGCTATTACCCCCGAAAAATAAAACTTTTGACATAGGAAAAGAGCCTTTAATCACATTCTTTACCATTTGCAATCATAAAATAGTCTAATATATTCATTTTTTCAACATACGTAGCTATTACTCTCGAAAACTAAATTTTTTGAAATAGAAAAAGAGCCTTTAATCACATTCTTTACCATGTGCAATCATAAAATAGTCTAATATCTTCATTTTTTCAACCTACGTAGCTATTACCCTCGAAAACTAAAACTTTTGAAATAGGAAAAGAGCCTTTAATCACATTCTTTACCATGTGCAATCATAAAATTGTCTAATATCTTCATTTTTTCAACATACGTAGCTATTACCCTCGAAAACTAAAACTTTTGAAATAGGCAAAGAGCCTTTAATCACATTCTTTACCATGTGCAATCATAAAATAGTCTAATATCTTCATTTTGTCAACATACGTAGCTATTACCCTCGAAAACTAAAACTTTTGAAATAGGAAAAGAGCCTTTAATCACATTCTTTACCATTTGCAATCATAAAATAGTCTAATATCTTCATTTTTCCAACATACGTAGCTATTACCCTCGAAAACTAAACCTTTTGATATAGGAAAAGAGCCTTTAATCACATTCTTTACCGAATGTGCAATCATAAAATAGTCTAATATCTTCATTTTTCCAACATACGTAGCTATTACCCTCGAAAACTAAAACTTTTGACATAGGAAAAGAGCCTTTAATCACATTCTTTACCATGTGCAATCATAAAATAGTCTAATATCTTCATTTTTTCAACATACGTAGCTATTACCCTCGAAAACTAAAACTTTTGAAATAGGAAAAGAGTCTTTAATCACATTCTTTACCATTTGCAATCATAAAATAGTCTAATATCTTCATTTTTTCAACATACGTAGCTATTACCCTCGAAAACTAAAACTTTTGAAATAGGAAAAGAGCCTTTAATCACATTCTTTACCAAGTACAATCATAAAATAGTCTGATATCTTCATTTTTTCAACATACGTAGCTATTACCCTCGAAAACTAAAACTTTTGAAATAGGAAAAGAGCCTTTAATCACATTCTTTACCATTTGCAATCATAAAATAGTCTAATATCTTCATTTTTTCAACATACGTAGCTATTACCCTCGAAAACTAAAACTTTTGACTTAGGAAAAGAGCCTTTAATCACATTCTTTACCATTTGCAATCATAAAATAGTCTAATATCTTCATTTTTTCAACATACGTAGCTCTTACCCCCGAAAACTAAAACTTTTGAAATAGGAAAAGAGCCTTTAATCACATTCTTTACCATTTGCAATCATAAAATAGTCTAATATCTTCATTTTTTCAACATTCGTAGCTATTACCCTCGAAAACTAAAACTTTTGACATAGGAAAAGAGCCTTTAATCACATTCTTTACCATTTGCAATCATAAAATAGTCTAATATCTTCATTTTTTCAACATACGTAGCTATTACCCTCGAAAACTAAATTTTTTGCCATAGAAAAAGAGCCTTTAATCACATTCTTTACCATGTGCAATCATAAAATAATCTAATGTCTTCATTTTTTCAACCTACGTAGCTATTACCCTCGAAAACTAAAACTTTTGAAATAGGAAAAGAGCCTTTAATCACATTCTTTACCATGTGCAATCATAAAATTGTCTAATATCTTCATTTTTTCAACATACGTAGCTATTACCCTCGAAAACTAAAACTTTTGAAATAGGCAAAGAGCCTTTAATCACATTCTTTACCATGTGCAATCATAAAATAGTCTAATATCTTCATTTTGTCAACATACGTAGCTATTACCCTCGAAAACTAAAACTTTTGAAATAGGAAAAGAGCCTTTAATCACATTCTTTACCATTTGCAATCATAAAATAGTCTAATATCTTCATTTTTTCAACATACGTAGCTATTACCCTCGAAAACTAAAACTTTTGAAATAGGAAAAGAGCCTTTAATCACATTCTTTACCATTTGCAATCATAAAATAGTCTAATATCTTCATTTTTTTCAACATACGTAGCTATTACCCTCGAAAACTAAAACTTTTGACATAGGAAAAGAGCCTTTAATCACATTCTTTACCATTTGCAATCATAAAATAGTCTAATATCTTCATTTTTTCAACATACGTAGCCCTTACCCCCGAGAATTAAAACTTTTGAAATAGGAAAAGAGCCTTTAATCACATTCTTTACCATTTGCAATCATAAAATAGTCTAATATCTTCATTTTTTCAACATTCGTAGCTATTACCCTCGAAAACTAAAACTTTTGACATAGGAAAAGAGCCTTTAATCACATTCTTTACCATTTGCAATCATAAAATAGTCTAATATCTTCATTTTTTCAACATACATAGCTATTACCCTCGAAAACTAAATTTTTTGAAATATAAAAAGAGCCTTTAATCACATTCTTTACCATGTGCAATCATAAAACAGTCTAATATCTTCATTTTTTCAACATACGTAGCTATTACCCTCGAAAACTAAAACTTTTGAAATAGGAAAAGAGCCTTTAATCACATTCTTTACCATGTGCAATCATAAAATAGTCTAATATCTTCATTTTTTCAACATACGTAGCTATTACCCTCGAAAACTAAAACTTTTGACATAGGAAATGAGCCTTTAATCACATTCTTTCCCATTTGCAATCATAAAATAGCCTAATATCTTCATTTTTTCAACATACGTAGCTATTACCCTCGAAAACTAAAACTTTTGAAATAGGAAAAGAGCCTTTAATCACATTCTTTACCATGTGCAATCATAAAATAGTCTAATATCTTCATTTTTTCAACATACGTAGCTATTACCCTCGAAAACTAAAACTTTTGAAATAGGAAAAGAGCCTTTAATCACATTCTTTACCATTTGCAATCATAAAATAGTCTAATATATTCATTTTTTCAACATACGTAGCTATTACCCTCGAAAACTAAAACTTTTGACATAGGAAAAGAGCCTTTAATCACATTCTTTACCATTTGCAATCATAAAATAGTCTAATATCTTCATTTTTTCAACATACGTAGCTCTTACCCCCGAAAAATAAAACTTTTGAAATAGGAAAAGAGCCTTTAATCACATTCTTTACCATTTGCAATCATAAAATAGTCTAATATCTTCATTTTTTCAACATTCGTAGCTATTACCCTCGAAAACTAAAACTTTTGACATAGGAAAAGAGCCTTTAATCACATTCTTTACCATTTGCAATCATAAAATAGTCTAATATCTTCATTTTTTCAACATACGTAGCTATTACCCTCGAAAACTAAATTTTTTGAAATAGAAAAAGAGCCTTTAATCACATTCTTTACCATGTGCAATCATAAAATAGTCTAATATCTTCATTTTTTCAACCTACGTAGCTATTACCCTCGAAAACTAAAACTTTTGAAATAGGAAAAGAGCATTTAATCACATTCTTTACCATGTGCAATCATAAAATTGTCTAATATCTTCATTCTTTCAACATACGTAGCTATTACCCTCGAAAACTAAAACTTTTGAAATAGGCAAAGAGCCTTTAATCACATTCTTTACCATGTGCAATCATAAAATAGTCTAATATCTTCATTTTGTCAACATACGTAGCTATTACCCTCGAAAACTAAAACTTTTGAAATAGGAAAAGAGCCTTTAATCACATTCTTTACCATTTGCAATCATAAAATAGTCTAATATCTTCATTTTTCCAACATACGTAGCTATACCCTCGAAAACTAAACCTTTTGATATAGGAAAAGAGCCTTTAATCACATTCTTTACCATGTGCAATCATAAAATAGTCTAGTATCTTCATTTTTCCAACATACGTAGCTATTACCCTCGAAAACTAAAACTTTTGACATAGGAAAAGAGCCTTTAATCACATTCTTTACCATGTGCAATCATAAAATAGTCTAATATCTTCATTTTTTCAACATACGTAGCTATTACCCTCGAAAACTAAAACTTTTGAAATAGGAAAAGAGTCTTTAATCACATTCTTTACCATTTGCAATCATAAAATAGTCTAATATCTTCATTTTTTCAACATACGTAGCTATTACCCTCGAAAACTAAAACTTTTGAAATAGGAAAAGAGCCTTTAATCACATTCTTTACCAAGTACAATCATAAAATAGTCTAATATCTTCATTTTTTCAACATACGTAGCTATTACCCTCGAAAACTAAAACTTTTGAAATAGGAAAAGAGCCTTTAATCACATTCTTTACCATTTGCAATCATAAAATAGTCTAATATCTTCATTTTTTAAACATACGTAGCTATTACCCTCGAAAACTAAAACTTTTGACTTAGGAAAAGAGCCTTTAATCACATTCTTTAACATTTGCAATCATAAAATAGTCTAATATCTTCATTTTTTCAACCTACGTAGCTATTACCCTCGAAAACTAAAACTTTTGAAATAGGAAAAGAGCCTTTAATCACAAGCTTTACCATGTGCAATCATAAAATTGTCTAATATCTTCATTTTTTCAACATACGTAGCTATTACCCTCGAAAACTAAAACTTTTGAAATAGGAAAAGAGCCTTTAATCACATTCTTTACCATGTGCAATCATAAAATAGTCTAATATCTTCATTTTTTCAACATACGTAGCTATTACCCTCGAAAACTAAAACTTTTGAAATAGGAAAAGAGCCTTTAATCACATTCTTTACCATTTGCAATCATAAAATAGTCTAATATCTTCATTTTTTCAACATACGTAGCTATTACCCTCGAAAACTAAATTTTTTGAAATAGGAAAAGAGTCTTTAATCACATTCTTTACCATGTGCAATCATAAAATTGTCTAATATCTTCATTTTTTCAACATACGTAGCTATTACCCTCGAAAACTAAAACTTTTGACATAGGAAAAGAGCCTTTAATCACATTCTTTACCATTTGCAATCATAAAATAGTCTAATATCTTCATTTTTTCAACATACGTAGCTATTACCCTCGAAAACTAAAACTTTTGACATAGGAAAAGAGCCTTTAATCACATTCTTTAACATTTGCAATCATAAAATAGTCTAATATCTTCATTTTTTCAACATACATAGCTATTACCCTCGAAAACTAAAACTTTTGAAATAGGAAAAGAGCCTTTAATCACATTCTTTACCATTTGCAATCATAAAATAGTCTAATATCTTCATTTTTTCAACATACATAGCTATTACCCTCGAAAACTAAAACTTTTGAAATAGGAAAAGAGCCTTTAATCACATTCTTTACCATGTGCAATCATAAAATTGTCTAATATCTTCATTTTTTCCACAGACATAGCTATTACCCTCGAAAACTAAAACTTTTGAAATAGGAAAAGAGCCTTTAATCACATTCTTTACCATGTGCAATCATAAAATAGTCTAATATCTTCATTTTTTCAACATACGTAGCTATTACCCTCGAAAACTAAAATTTTTGACATAGGAAAAGAGCCTTTAATCACATTCTTTACCATTTGCAATCATAAAATAGTCTAATATCTTCATTTTTTCAACATACGTAGCTATTACCCTCAAAAACTAAAACTTTTGAAATAGGAAAAGAGCCTTTAATCACATTCTTTACCATGTGCAATCATAAAATAGTCTAACATCTTAATTTTTTCAGCATACGTAGCTAATACCCTCGAAAACTAAAACTTTTGAAATAGGAAAAGAGCATTTAATCAAATTCTTTACCATGTGCAATCATAAAATAGTCTAATATCTTCATTTTTTCAACATACGTAGCTATTACCCTCGAAAACTAAAACTTTGAAATAGGAAAAGAGCCTTTAATCACATTCCTTACCATTTGCAATCATAAAATAGTCTAATATCTTCATTTTTTTAACATATGTAGCTATTACCCTCGAAAACTAAAACTTTTGAAATAGGAAAAGAGCCTTTAATCACATTCTTTACCATGTGCAATCATAAAATAGTCTAATATCTTCATATTTTCAGCATACGTAGCTATTACCCTCGAAAACTAAAACTTTTGAAATAGGAAAAGAGCCTTTAATCACATTCTTTACCATGTGCAATCATAAAATAGTCTAATATCTTTATTTTGTCAACATACGTAGCTATTACCCTCGAAAACTAAAACTTTTGAAATAGGAAAAGAGCCTTTAATCACATTCTTTACCATTTGCAATCATAAAATAGTCTAATATCTTCATTTTTTCAACATATGTAGCTATTACCCTCGAAAACTAAAACTTTTGAAATAGAAAAAGAGCCTTTAATCACATTCTTTACCATGTGCAATCATAAAATAGTCTAATATCTTCATATTTTCAGCATACGTAGCTATTACCCTCGAAAACTAAAACTTTTGAAATAGGAAAAGAGCCTTTAATCACATTCTTTACCATTTGCAATCATAAAATAGTCTAATATCTTCATTTTTTCAACATACGTAGCTATTACCCTCGAAAACTAAAACTTTTGAAATAGGAAAAGAGTCTTTAATCACATTCTTTACCATTTGCAATCATAAAATAGTCTAATATCTTCATTTTTTCAACATACGTAGCTATTACCCTCGAAAACTAAAACTTTTGAAATAGGAAAAGAGCCTTTAATCACATTCTTTACCAAGTACAATCATAAAATAGTCTAATATCTTCATTTTTTCAACATACGTAGCAATACCCTCGAAAACTAAAACTTTTGAAATAGGAAAAGAGCCTTTAATCACATTCTTTACCATTTGCAATCATAAAATAGTCTAATATCTTCATTTTTTCAACATACGTAGCTATTACCCTCGAAAACTAAAACTTTTGACATAGGAAAAGAGCCTTTAATCACATTCTTTACCATTTGCAATCATAAAATAGTCTAATATCTTCATTTTTTCAACATACGTAGCTCTTACCCCCGTAAACTAAAACTTTTGAAATAGGAAAAGAGCCTTTAATCACATTCTTTACCATTTGCAATCATAAAATAGTCTAATATCTTCATTTTTTCAACATTCGTAGCTATTACCCTCGAAAACTAAAACTTTTGACATAGGAAAAAAGCCTTTAATCACATTCTTTACCATTTGCAATCATAAAATAGTCTAATATCTTCATTTTTTCAACATACGTAGCTATTACCCTCGAAAACTAATTTTTTTGAAATAGAAAAAGAGCCTTTAATCACATTCTTTACCATGTGCAATCATAAAATAATCTAATATCTTCATTTTTTCAACCTACGTAGCTATTACCCTCGAAAACTAAAACTTTTGACATAGGAAAAGAGCCTTTAATCACATTCTTTACCATTTGCAATCATAAAATAGTCTAATATCTTCATTTTTTCAACATACGTAGCCCTTACCCCCGAAAATTAAAACTTTTGAAATAGGAAAAGAGCCTTTAATCACATTCTTTACCATTTGCAATCATAAAATAGTCTAATATCTTCATTTTTTCAACATTCGTAGCTATTACCCTCGAAAACTAAAACTTTTGACATAGGAAAAGAGCCTTTAATCACATTCTTTACCATTTGCAATCATAAAATAGTCTAATATCTTCATTTTTTCAACATACATAGCTATTACCCTCGAAAACTAAATTTTTTGAAATATAAAAAGAGCCTTTAATCACATTCTTTACCATGTGCAATCATAAAACAGTCTAATATCTTCATTTTTTCAACATACGTAGCTATTACCCTCGAAAACTAAAACTTTTGAAATAGGAAAAGAGCCTTTAATCACATTCTTTACCATGTGCAATCATAAAATAGTCTAATATCTTCATTTTTTCAACATACGTAGCTATTACCCTCGAAAACTAAAACTTTTGACATAGGAAATGAGCCTTTAATCACATTCTTTCCCATTTGCAATCATAAAATAGCCTAATATCTTCATTTTTTCAACATACGTAGCTATTACCCTCGAAAACTAAAACTTTTGAAATAGGAAAAGAGCCTTTAATCACATTCTTTACCATGTGCAATCATAAAATAGTCTAATATCTTCATTTTTTCAACATACGTAGCTATTACCCTCGAAAACTAAAACTTTTGAAATAGGAAAAGAGCCTTTAATCACATTCTTTACCATTTGCAATCATAAAATAGTCTAATATATTCATTTTTTCAACATACGTAGCTATTACCCTCGAAAACTAAAACTTTTGACATAGGAAAAGAGCCTTTAATCACATTCTTTACCATTTGCAATCATAAAATAGTCTAATATCTTCATTTTTTCAACATACGTAGCTCTTACCCCCGAAAAATAAAACTTTTGAAATAGGAAAAGAGCCTTTAATCACATTCTTTACCATTTGCAATCATAAAATAGTCTAATATCTTCATTTTTTCAACATTCGTAGCTATTACCCTCGAAAACTAAAACTTTTGACATAGGAAAAGAGCCTTTAATCACATTCTTTACCATTTGCAATCATAAAATAGTCTAATATCTTCATTTTTTCAACATACGTAGCTATTACCCTCGAAAACTAATTTTTTGAAATAGAAAAAGAGCCTTTAATCACATTCTTTACCATGTGCAATCATAAAATAGTCTAATATCTTCATTTTTTCAACCTACGTAGCTATTACCCTCGAAAACTAAAACTTTTGAAATAGGAAAAGAGCATTTAATCACATTCTTTACCATGTGCAATCATAAAATTGTCTAATATCTTCATTCTTTCAACATACGTAGCTATTACCCTCGAAAACTAAAACTTTTGAAATAGGCAAAGAGCCTTTAATCACATTCTTTACCATGTGCAATCATAAAATAGTCTAATATCTTCATTTTGTCAACATATGTAGCTATTACCTTCGAAAACTAAAACTTTTGAAATAGGAAAAGAGCCTTTAATCACATTCTTTACCATTTGCAATCATAAATAGGTCTAATATCTTCATTTTTCCAACATACGTAGCTATTACCCTCGAAAACTAAACCTTTTGTTATAGGAAAAGAGCCTTTAATCACATTCTTTACCATGTGCAATCATAAAATAGTCTAGTATCTTCATTTTTCCAACATACGTAGCTATTACCCCTCGAAAACTAAAACTTTTGACATAGGAAAAGAGCCTTTAATCACATTCTTTACCATGTGCAATCATAAAATAGTCTAATATCTTCATTTTTTCAACATACGTAGCTATTACCCTCGAAAACTAAAACTTTTGAAATAGGAAAAGAGTCTTTAATCACATTCTTTACCATTTGCAATCATAAAATAGTCTAATATCTTCATTTTTTCAACATACGTAGCTATTACCCTCGAAAACTAAAACTTTTGAAATAGGAAAAGAGCCTTTAATCACATTCTTTACCAAGTACAATCATAAAATAGTCTAATATCTTCATTTTTTCAACATACGTAGCTATTACCCTCGAAAACTAAAACTTTTGAAATAGGAAAAGAGCCTTTAATCACATTCTTTACCATTTGCAATCATAAAATAGTCTAATATCTTCATTTTTTAAACATACGTAGCTATTACCCTCGAAAACTAAAACTTTTGACTTAGGAAAAGAGCCTTTAATCACATTCTTTAACATTTGCAATCATAAAATAGTCTAATATCTTCATTTTTTCAACCTACGTAGCTATTACCCTCGAAAACTAAAACTTTTGAAATAGGAAAAGAGCCTTTAATCACAAGCTTTACCATGTGCAATCATAAAATTGTCTAATATCTTCATTTTTTCAACATACGTAGCTATTACCCTCGAAAACTAAAACTTTTGAAATAGGAAAAGAGCCTTTAATCACATTCTTTACCATGTGCAATCATAAAATAGTCTAATATCTTCATTTTTTCAACATACGTAGCTATTACCCTCGAAAACTAAAACTTTTGAAATAGGAAAAGAGCCTTTAATCACATTCTTTACCATTTGCAATCATAAAATAGTCTAATATCTTCATTTTTTCAACATACGTAGCTATTACCCTCGAAAACTAAATTTTTTGAAATAGGAAAAGAGTCTTTAATCACATTCTTTACCATGTGCAATCATAAAATTGTCTAATATCTTCATTTTTTCAACATACGTAGCTATTACCCTCGAAAACTAAAACTTTTGACATAGGAAAAGAGCCTTTAATCACATTCTTTACCATTTGCAATCATAAAATAGTCTAATATCTTCATTTTTTCAACATACGTAGCTATTACCCTCGAAAACTAAAACTTTTGACATAGGAAAAGAGCCTTTAATCACATTCTTTAACATTTGCAATCATAAAATAGTCTAATATCTTCATTTTTTCAACATACATAGCTATTACCCTCGAAAACTAAAACTTTTGAAATAGGAAAGAGCCTTTAATCACATTCTTTACCATTTGCAATCATAAAATAGTCTAATATCTTCATTTTTTCAACATAGGTAGCTATTACCCTCGAAAACTACTAACTTTTGAAATAGGAAAAGAGCCTTTAATCACATTCTTTACCATGTGCAATCATAAAATTGTCTAATATCTTCATTTTTTCCACAGACATAGCTATTACCCTCGAAAACTAAAACTTTTGAAATAGGAAAAGAGCCTTTAATCACATTCTTTACCATGTGCAATCATAAAATAGTCTAATATCTTCATTTTTTCAACATACGTAGCTATTACCCTCGAAAACTAAAATTTTTGACATAGGAAAAGAGCCTTTAATCACATTCTTTACCATTTGCAATCATAAAATAGTCTAATATCTTCATTTTTTCAACATACGTAGCTATTACCCTCAAAAACTAAAACTTTTGAAATAGGAAAAGAGCCTTTAATCACATTCTTTACCATGTGCAATCATAAAATAGTCTAACATCTTAATTTTTTCAGCATACGTAGCTAATACCCTCGAAAACTAAAACTTTTGAAATAGGAAAAGAGCATTTAATCAAATTCTTTACCATGTGCAATCATAAAATAGTCTAATATCTTCATTTTTTCAACATACGTAGCTATTACCCTCGAAAACTAAAACTTTTGAAATAGGAAAAGAGCCTTTAATCACATTCCTTACCATTTGCAATCATAAAATAGTCTAATATCTTCATTTTTTTAACATATGTAGCTATTACCCTCGAAAACTAAAACTTTTGAAATAGGAAAAGAGCCTTTAATCACATTCTTTACCATGTGCAATCATAAAATAGTCTAATATCTTCATATTTTCAGCATACGTAGCTATTACCCTCGAAAACTAAAACTTTTGAAATAGGAAAAGAGCCTTTAATCACATTCTTTACCATGTGCAATCATAAAATAGTCTAATATCTTTATTTTGTCAACATACGTAGCTATTACCCTCGAAAACTAAAACTTTTGAAATAGGAAAAGAGCCTTTAATCACATTCTTTACCATTTGCAATCATAAAATAGTCTAATATCTTCATTTTTTTAACATATGTAGCTATTACCCTCGAAACTAAAACTTTTGAAATAGAAAAAGAGCCTTTAATCACATTCTTTACCATGTGCAATCATAAAATAGTCTAATATCTTCATATTTTCAGCATACGTAGCTATTACCCTCGAAAACTAAAACTTTTGAAATAGGAAAAGAGCCTTTAATCACATTCTTTACCATTTGCAATCATAAAATAGTCTAATATCTTCATTTTTTCAACATACGTAGCTATTACCCTCGAAAACTAAAACTTTTGAAATAGGAAAAGAGTCTTTAATCACATTCTTTACCATTTGCAATCATAAAATAGTCTAATATCTTCATTTTTTCAACATACGTAGCTATTACCCTCGAAAACTAAAACTTTTGAAATAGGAAAAGAGCCTTTAATCACATTCTTTACCAAGTACAATCATAAAATAGTCTAATATCTTCATTTTTTCAACATACGTAGCAATTACCCTCGAAAACTAAAACTTTTGAAATAGGAAAAGAGCCTTTAATCACATTCTTTACCATTTGCAATCATAAAATAGTCTAATATCTTCATTTTTTCAACATACGTAGCTATTACCCTCGAAAACTAAAACTTTTGACATAGGAAAAGAGCCTTTAATCACATTCTTTACCATTTGCAATCATAAAATAGTCTAATATCTTCATTTTTTCAACATACGTAGCTCTTACCCCCGTAAACTAAAACTTTTGAAATAGGAAAAGAGCCTTTAATCACATTCTTTACCATTTGCAATCATAAAATAGTCTAATATCTTCATTTTTTCAACATTCGTAGCTATTACCCTCGAAAACTAAAACTTTTGACATAGGAAAAAAGCCTTTAATCACATTCTTTACCATTTGCAATCATAAAATAGTCTAATATCTTCATTTTTTCAACATACGTAGCTATTACCCTCGAAAACTAAATTTTTTGAAATAGAAAAAGAGCCTTTAATCACATTCTTTACCATGTGCAATCATAAAATAATCTAATATCTTCATTTTTTCAACCTACGTAGCTATTACCCTCGAAAACTAAAACTTTTGAAATAGGAAAAGAGCCTTTAATCACATTCTTTACCATGTGCAATCATAAAATTGTCTAATATCTTCATTTTTTCAACATACGTAGCTATTACCCTCAAAAACTAAAACTTTTGAAATAGGCAAAGAGCCTTTAATCACATTCTTTACCATGTGCAATCATAAAATAGTCTAATATCTTCATTTTGTCAACATACGTAGCTATTACCCTCGAAAACTAAAACTTTTGAAATAGGAAAAGAGCCTTTAATCACATTCTTTACCATTTGCAATCATAAAATAGTCTAATATCTTCATTTTTCCAACATACGTAGCTATTACCCTCGAAAACTAAACCTTTTGACATAGGAAAAGAGCCTTTAATCACATTCTTTACCATGTGCAATCATAAAATAGTCTAATATCTTCATTTTTCCAACATACGTAGCTATTACCCTCGAAAACTAAAACTTTTGAAATAGGAAAAGAGTCTTTAATCACATTCTTTACCATTTGCAATCATAAAATAGTCTAATATCTTCATTTTTTCAACATACGTAGCTATTACCCTCGAAAACTAAAACTTTTGACATAGGTAAAGAGCCTTAAATCACATTCTTTACCAAGTACAATCATAACATAGTCTAATATCTTCATTTTTTCAACATACATAGCTATTACCCTCGAAAACTAAAACTTTTGAAATAGGAAAAGAGCCTTTAATCACATTCTTTACCATTTGCAATCATAAAATAGTCTAATATCTTCATTTTTTCAACATACGTAGCTATTACCCTCGAAAACTAAAACTTTTGAAATAGGAAAAGAGCCTTTAATCACATTCTTTACCATTTGCAATGATAAAATAGTCTAATATCTTCATTTTTTCAACATACATAGCTATTACCCTCGAAAACTAAAACTTTTGAAATAGGAAAAGAGCCTTTAATCACAAGCTTTACCATGTGCAATCATAAAATTGTCTAATATCTTCATTTTTTCAACATACGTAGCTATTACCCTCGAAAACTAAAACTTTTGAAATAGGAAAAGAGCCTTTAATCACATTCTTTACCATTTGCAATCATAAAATAGTCTAATATCTTCATTTTTTCAACATACGTAGCTATTACCCTCGAAAACTAAAACTTTTGAAATAGGAAAAGAGCCTTTAATCACATTCTTTACCATTTGCAATCATAAAATAGTCTAATATCTTCATTTTTTCAACATACGTAGCTATTACCCTCGAAAACTAAATTTTTTGAAATAGGAAAAGAGTCTTTAATCACATTCTTTACCATGTGCAATCATAAAATTGTCTAATATCTTCATTTTTTCAACATACGTAGCTATTACCCTCGAAAACTAAAACTTTTGACATAGGAAAAGAGCCTTTAATCACATTCTTTACCATTTGCAATCATAAAATAGTCTAATATCTTCATTTTTTCAACATACGTAGCTATTACCCTCGAAAACTAAAACTTTTGACATAGGAAAAGAGCCTTTAATCACATTCTTTAACATTTGCAATCATAAAATAGTCTAATATCTTCATTTTTTCAACATACATAGCTATTACCCTCGAAAACTAAAACTTTTGAAATAGGAAAAGAGCCTTTAATCACATTCTTTACCATGTGCAATCATAAAATAGTCTAATATCTTCATTTTTTCAACATACGTAGCTATTACCCTCGAAAACTAAAACTTTTGAAATAGGAAAAGAGCCTTTAATCACATTCTTTACCATATGCAATCATAAAATAGTCTAATATCTTCATTTTTTTAACATATGTAGCTATTACCCTCGAAAACTAAAACTTTTGAAATAGGAAAAGAGCCTTTAATCACATTCTTTACCATGTGCAATCATAAAATAGTCTAATATCTTCATATTTTCAGCATACGTAGCTATTACCCTCGAAAACTAAAACTTTTGAAATAGGAAAAGAGCCTTTAATCACATTCTTTACCATGTGCAATCATAAAATAGTCTAATATCTTTATTTTGTCAACATACGTAGCTATTACCCTCGAAAACTAAAACTTTTGAAATAGGAAAAGAGCCTTTAATCACATTCTTTACCATTTGCAATCATAAAATAGTCTAATATCTTCATTTTTTTAACATATGTAGCTATTACCCTCGAAAACTAAAACTTTTGAAATAGGAAAAGAGCCTTTAATCACATTCTTTACCATGTGCAATCATAAAATAGTCTAATATCTTCATATTTTCAGCATACGTACCTATTACCCTCGAAAACTAAAACTTTTGAAATAGGAAAAGAGCCTTTAATCACATTCTTTACCATTTGCAATCATAAAATAGTCTAATATCTTCATTTTTTTAACATATGTAGCTATTACCCTCGAAAACTAAAACTTTTGACATAGGAAAAGAGCCTTTAATCACATTCTTTACCATGTGCAATCATAAAATAGTCTAATATCTTCATATTTTCAGCATACGTAGCTATTACCCTCGAAAACTAAAACTTTTGAAATAGGAAAAGAGCCTTTAATCACATTCTTTACCATGTGCAATCATAATATAGTCTAATATCTTTATTTTGTC
>NW_027064602.1:0-15000 GCF_032884065.1 Artemia franciscana
AAAAAGAAAAAAAAAACTAAAAAAGCTAAAAAACTAAAAAAAACTAAAAAAAGGTAAAAATCTAATAACTAAAAAAAACTGAAAAAAAATAAAAAAAGGCAAAAACTACAAAAAAAAATAAAAACTAATGAAAAAACTAAAAAAGCTAAAAAACTAAAAAAACTAAAAAAAACTAAAAAAAGGTAAAAAACTAAAAAAAACTAAAAACTAAAAAAGAAAAAAACTAAAAAAAGGAAAAAACTGAAAAATAAAGAGAAAAAGAAAACTAAAAAAATATGAATAAATATATATAAAAATAAGTTGTTTGTGGGTTATGTCTGTCTGTCTGTCTGTCGAGTGACGTCGTGTTTGTCCGCATATGACGTCTGAATTATTTCAAACTAATACAAAAGAAGAAAAAAAACAAAAAAAGGTAAAAACTACAAAAAAACTAAAAAGAAAAAAAACTAAAAAAGCTAAAAAACTAAAAAAAACTAAAAAAAGGTAAAAAACTAAAAACTAAAAAAAACTGAAAAAACTAAAAAAAGGCAAAAACTAAAAAAAAACTAAAAACTAATAAAAAAACTAAAAAAGCTAAAAAACTAAAAAAACTAAAAAAACTAAAAAAAGGTAAAAAACAAAAAAAAACTAAAAACTAAAAAAGAAAAAACTAAAAAAAAGAAAAAAACTGAAAAATAAGAGAAAAAGAAAACTAAAAAAATATTAATAAATATAAAAAATATAAATATAAATATAATATAAATTAGCAATCAACAAAGCACCGAGACACAAATGACGACCGGGACACAGGGAGTATAAATGACGACCAGGATTTAAGTAAAAAAAAAAACTAAAAAAAACTAAAAAAATGGTAAAAACTACAAAAAAACTAAAAACTAATAAAAAAACTAAAAAATCTAAAAATCTAAATAAACTAAAAAAGAAAAAAAAGAAAAAAGGAAAAAAAATAAAGGAGAAAAACAAAACTAAAAAACGAATGTATATACAGACCGGGACACCGGGATACAAATGGCGACCGGGACACAGGGAATATAAATGACAACCGGGACACAGGGACACAACTACAATGGGGACGCCGGGGGGCACAGGGGGATATAAATGACGACCGGGACACCGGGACACAAGGAATATAAATGACGCCCGGGACACTCAAAGAGAAATCACAGACTGGAACACCGGGACACAAATGACGACCGGGACACAGGGAATATAAATGACGACCGGGACACAGGGACATAACTACAAAGGGGACGCCGGGGTGCACAGGGGGATATATAAATGACGATGGCGACTCAAGGAATGGTCGATTAGCAATCACCATCAACAAAGCTCAAAGGCAATCATTAGAATCATGAGGTATAGATCTGAATACGGATTGTTTTCCCATGGACCATTATATGTTGCATGTTCAAGAGTCGGTAAACCTGACAATCTATTTATATGCACAGAAAATGGGACAGCAAAGAATGTTGTATATTCGCAAGTTTTACGTAGTTAAAAACATATATATATATATATATATATATATATATATATATATATATATATATATATATATATATATATATATATATATATATATATATATATATACTAGCTGTTGGGGTGGCACTTCGCGCCACCCCAACACCTAGTTGGTGGGGGCGCTTCGCGCCCCCCTCCAAGCCCCCCGCGCACGTAAGTCGTTACGCGCCATAATAGTTACGCGCCATTGTAGTTGTGTCCCTATGTCCCACCTGTGAATATAGATAGATATATATAAATATATATATATATATATATATATATATATATATATATATATATATATATATATATATATATATATATATATATATATATATGGTTTTAACTACGTAAAACTTGCGAATATACAACATTCTTTGCTGTCCCATTGTCTTTGCATATAAATAGATTGTCAGGTTTACCGACTCTTGAACATGCAACATATAATGGTCCATGGGAAAACAATCTGTATTCAGATCTATACCTCATGATTCTAATGATTGCCCTTGAGCTTTGTTGATGGTGATTGCTAATCGACCATTCCCTGTCCCGGTGTCCCGGTCGTCATTTACATCCCCCTGTTTCCCCCGGTGTCCCCGTTGTAGTTGTGTCCCTGTGTCCCGGTCGTTATTTATATTCCCTGTGTCCCGGTCGTCATTTGTATCCCGGTGTACCGGTCTGTATATACATTCGTTTTTTAGTTTTGTTTTTCTCCTTTATTTTTTTCCTTTTTTTTTCTTTTTTAGTTTATTTAGATTTTTAGATTTTTTAGTTTTTTTATTAGTTTTTAGTTTTTTTTCTTTTTAGTTTTTTTGTAGTTTTTACCTTCTTTTTAGTTTTGTTAATTTTTTTTTTTATTTTAGTTTTTTTATTAGTTTTTAGTTTTTTTTCTTTTTAGTTTTTTTGTAGTTTTTACCTTCTTTTTAGTTTTGTTAATTTTTTTTTTTACTTGTGTCCTGGTCGTCATTTATACTCCCTGTGTCCCGGTGCTTTGTTGATTGCTAATCGAACATTCCTTTTGTCCTGGTCGCTTTCTCTTTGAGTGTCGTCATTTATTTTTTTCTTTTTTAGTTCTTTTAGTTTTTACCTTTTTTAGTTTTTTTTTTAGTTTTTAGTTTTTTTAGTTTTTTACCTTTTTTTAGTTTTTTTAGTTTTTTAGTTTTTTAGCTTTTTTATTTTTTTTATTAGTTTTTAGTTTTTTTGTAGTTTTTGCTTTTTTTTTAGTTTTTTTAGTTTTTTAGCTTTTTTATTAGTTTTTAGTTTTTTTTGTAGTTTTTGTCTTTTTTTAGTTTTTTTAGTTTTTTAGCTTTTTTATTTTTTTTATTAGTTTTTAGTTTTTTTTGTAGTTTTTGCCTTTTTTTAGTTTTTTCAGTCTTGGGTGGGGGTGCGAAGCACCCCCACCCAAGTTGTCTGTCTGTGGATCAACAATAAGTCTGTGGATCTGTGGATCAGGTGACGTCATGTTTCTGTGTCGGCTGACGTCATGAAATTAGTTGTCGTCATTTTTGCTTTGACGATGCTTAGTATATTGTAAAACACATTAATTTGGTTAATAATATACCATTTAAAACACCAAAATGAACATTCTGGAGTAGTCACTCGATGAGAGAGGGTGTCAAAACGGAGAATGAAGGTCCCAGGTTCAAATCCTGGTTAGGCTAAAAAAGGTAAAGAACTAAAAACTAAAAAAAAAAACTGAAAAAACTAAAAAAAGGCAAAAACTACAAAAAAAACTAAAAACTAATAAAAAAAATAAAAAAGCTAAAAAACTAAAAAAACTAAAAAAACTAAAAAACTAAAAACTAAAAAAAAAACCTAAACTAAAAACTAAAAAAAACTTAAAAAAAGGAAAAAACTGAAAAATAGAAGAGAAAAAGAAAACTAATAAAATTAATAAAAATAAAAAAAAATAAAAAAGATAAAAACTAAAAAAGTAAAAAGAAAAAACGAAAAAAAACTGAAAAAGCTAAAAAAAATGTAAAAACTAATAAAAAACTAAAAAGAAAAAAAGGAAAAAAACTAAAAAAATTTTCATCTAAAAAACTAAAAAAAAACTAAAAAAGGTAAAAACTAAAAGAACTAAAAAGAAAAAAAAACTAAAAAAAGGAAAAAAACTGAAAAATAAAGGAGAAAAAGAAAACTAAAAAAATATAAATAAAATAAAAAAAACTAAAAAGATAAAAACTTCAAAAAAAACTAAAAAGAAAAAATAAAAAAACTAAAAAACCTAAAAAAAGGTCAAAACCAATAAAAAAAACTAAAAAAAAGAGGGAAAAAATTAAAAATTTATTTCATCATATACCAATTCAAAAACGAATGTATACCGGGATGACGACCGGGACACAGGGAATATAAATGACGACCGGGACGCAGGGACACAACTACAACGGTGACGCCGGGGGCACAGGGGGGACATAAATGACGACGGGGACACAGGCAATGTTCGATTAGCAATCACCATCAACAAAGCTCAAGGGGCAACAAAGTTCACCATCAAACAAAGACGAACGGGACGCTCAAAGAAAAATTACAGACTGGAACACTGGGACACAAATGACGACCGGGATACTGGGAATAGAAATGACGACCGGGACACAGGGAATGTTCAATTAGCAATCACCATCAACAAAACTCAAGGGCAATCATTAGAATCATGAGGTATAGATCTGAATATGGATTGTTTTTCCCATGGACAATTATATGTTGCATGTTCAAGAGTCGGTAAACCTGACAATCTAAATAAATGACGACACTCAAAGAGAAAGCGACCGGGACAAAAGGAATGTTCGATTAGCAATCAACAAAGCACCGGGACACAGGAAGTATAAATGACGACCAGGACATAAGTAAAAAAAACAAAAAAAACTAAAAAAAAGGTAAAAACTACAAAAAAACTAAAAAAAAAAATATATAAAATACGATGGATATATAAATGACGATGGCGACTCAGGGAATGGTCGATTAGCAATCACCATCAACAAAGCTCAAGGGAAATCATTAGAATCATGAGGTATAGATCTGAATACGGATTGTTTTCCCATGGACCATTATATGTTGCATGTTCAAGAGTCGGTAAACCTGACAATCTATTTATATGCACAGACAATGGGACAGCAAAGAATGTTGTATATTCGCAAGTTTTACGTAGTTAAAAACATATATATATATATATATATATATATATATATATATATATATATATATATATATATATATATATATATATATGTATATATATATATATATATATCTATCTATATTCACAGGTGGGACATAGGGACACAACTACAATGGCGCGTAACTAATATGGCGCGTAATGACTTACACGCGCGGGGGGGCTTGGGGGGGGGGGGGGGGGGGTTCGAAGCGCCCCCACCAACTAGGTGTTGGGGTGGCGCGAAGCGCCACCCCAACAGCTAGTATATATATAAATATAAGTTGTCTGTCTGTGGATCTGTGGATCAGGTGACGTCATGTTTCTGTGTCGGCTGACGTCATGAAGTTAGTTGTCGTCATTTTTGCTATGACGGTGAGGTCATTAAAGATATTTAAGACATATGTGTTCACGAAGAAATCTTTTAATGTTTAAGTTTAAAATGACTGATGAGCTTACAATGGCAAAAGCCGATGAAGATGCTCAAAGAGTCTATGCCTAAGAACTTGCTGCTGATAGAGAAAGTCAGAAAAGCAAGCATGCCGAGGAATCAAAAGAACAGCAAGGAAACAGGCTTGAGGCTAAAGAACGCAAAACCGCGCAGTTAGATGAAGATTCACCTGGACAGCGAGAGTCAAAACATATCAAAACTGAAAATGATAGCGATGATGATTGGGTTTGGGATTTTGACTTGGATAATGTCATCAATGCCTACCAGATTTTAGTTAAAAAAACGAAGGTTCGGCGATATGTATTTGATAGTGAAGCTGAAAAATAAAGAAGAAAAAAAAAACTGAAAAAAGAAAAAATGTAAAAAACTAAAAAATACTAAAAAGAAAAAACACTCAAAGAGAAATTACAGACCGGGACACAAATGACGACCGGGACAGAGGGAATATAAATAACGACCGGGACACTCAAAGACAAATTACAGACTGGGATACCGGGACACAAATGACGACCGGGACACAGGGAATATAAATGACGACCAGGACACAGGTATTTAAGAATATCGTTCAAAGACAAATTTTTAATTGTAAGAAGACCGTTGAAAGAGAAATTTCTAATTGTAAAATGACTGAAGAACCTACAATGGCAACACCCGAGGAAGCTGCTCAAAACGAATGTATTCAAGCCGAAGTAGCTGAGTTGGTAAAGCGTTATGTTTCAGGTTTTAGGTCCGAGAGGCTCCAGGTTTGAACCTTGGCTTTAGCATTAATACAAAAGAAGAAAAAAACTAAAAAAGGTAAAAACTACAAAAACTAAAAAGAAAATATATATATATATTTATATATATATATATATATATATATATATATATATATATATATATATATATATATATATATATATATATATATACAAATGTCAAACATTTTCAGATCAATTGCTGGCAATTGGAAACGGAAAGCTCCCAGTAGTGGGAAAGCCAAGAATGTTGTATATTCGCAAGTTTTACGTAGTTTGAAACACATATATAAATCTATCTATATTCAGAGGTGGGACACAGGGACACAACTACAATGCGCGTAACTAATATGGCGCGTAACGACTTAAGCGCGCGGGGGGGCTTGGGGGGGCGCGAAGCGCCCCACCAACTAGGTATTGGGGTGGCGCGAAGCGCCACCCCAACAGCTAGTATATATATATATATATATGTAATAAGTTGTATGTATGCATGTGTGTTGGTTTGTGGGTTCGCATATGACGTTATTGACACAAATGACGACCAGGACACAGGGAATATAAATGACGATTTTAAGACAAAATACAGACCGGGACACCAGGAAACAAATTACGACTGGGACCCAGGGGCTATAAATGACGACCGGGGCACAATGACACAACTAAAACAGGGACGCCAGGGGGGGGGGGTACAGGGGGGATATATAAATGACGACGGGAACACGGGGAATGTTCGATTAGTAATCACCATCAACAAAGCTCAAGGACAATCATTAGAAAAATGTGGTATAGATCTGAATACGGATCGTTTTCCCATGGACAATTATATGTTGCATGTCTAAGAGTCGGTAAACCTGAAGATCTATGTATATGCACAGACAAGGGGACAGCGAAGAATGTTAAACCTGACAATCTATTTAAATGCACAGACAAGGGGACAGGAAGAAACATATATATCACACACACATATACATATATATATATATATATATATATATATATATATATATATATATATATATATATATATATATTTATATATATATATATATATATATATATATATATATATATATATATATATATATATATATATATATACATAATATATATAAATATATAAAATATATATATATATATATATATAATATAAAATAGAATATAAAATATATATATATATAAAATATATATATATAATATAAAATAAGTTGTCTGTGGATGTGTGGGTCTGTCTGTCGGGTAACGTCATGCTTGTGTGTTGACTGACGTCATGAAGTTAGTTGTCATCATTTTGTTATGACGGTGATGTCATTAAAAATATTTAAGAGATGCGTTCACGTAGAAATCTATTAATTATTAACTTTAAAATGACTGATGAACTTACAGTGGCAACAGCCGAGGAAGATGCTCAAAGAGTCTATGCCAAAAAACTTGCTGCTGATAGAGAAAGTAAGAATAGAAAGCGTGCTGAGGAATCAAAAGAACAGCAAGGAAACAGGCTTGAGGCTGATACAGAAAGTAAGAAAAGAAAGCGTGCCGAAGAATCAAACGAACAGCAAGGAAACAGGCCTGAGGCTGAAAGAAGGCGTGCCGAGGAGTCACAAGAACAGCAAGAAATCAGGCTTGCTGCTGATAGAGAAAGTAAGAAAAGAAAGCGTGCCGAGGAATCAGAGCAACCTGAAAGTTATCGCCTGGCATTCAGGTACAGCCCAGTCGATGATTATAGCTTGAGTAGATGTGTTCAAATCGGGACTATGTCTAAAATTTGTCCCTATTGCAAGGCCTTGATATTCAATGGTGAAACAATGGGAATGTGTTGCGCCTCAGGAAAAGTTAAACTTCCTCTATTGGCTGCACCACCAGAGCCATTGAGCGTTTTTTGTCACAAATCAGAAAATATAACTCATGTTTCCAAATGACGTCGTTTGGAGCCCAAATCGAAAATCCAGATCAATTTATGTCTACTTTCAAAGTAAAAGGGCAAATTTATCATAGAGCAGGGTCCCTTCTACCATTCTCAGGCGAGAATCATAAATTTTTACAATTGTACTTCATCAGTGATAGAAATTTTGAATTGAATGCACGTTGCGAAATTTCTCCCAACGTTGAAAGGACAATCGTTTCCCAATTGCAACATATTTCCCGCGAAAATAATAATTTAGTGCGTCTGTTTAAAACAGCCATCGATTTGATGCCTACTGATACGCATAAAATCGATATTTCCGCTGACAAAACGCCTCTTGGCCAACATGTGCGTAGATACAATGCTCCAACTATCGACGAAGTGGCAATCATTATGGTCGGTGATCAGTTTTTACCTCGGAACGTTTGCTATATATCCGCCTGAATCAGACCAAGCTCCGCTCTGAACAATACAATCATTTGCGAGATGCAGCTATAAGGACGGTAATACCACCAACGTTGGAAGATTAACAATTTTACTTTCGTCATATGCTGGCAGTCCCCGTCATATGCATGAATATGCTCAAGATAATATTGCGTTTGTTCGTCTCTATGGTCGTCCAGATTTATTTATTACATTTACATGTAATCAATCTTGGGACGAGATACTACAGCTTTTAATTCAAGGACAATCGGCGGTTCATAGACATGACATTACGGCCCGTGTCTTCCGGCAAAAGTTGAAATCACTGATAAACTACATAGTTTATGAAGTGTTTGGGTCAGTGCAATGCTAGATGTACTCAATGGAATGGCAAAAACGAGGTTTGCCACACGCACATATACTAATCTGGCTACATAAAAGAATTACTTCGAACGAAATTGATGATTTGATTTCCGCTGAAATACCTGATGAAAATATCGATAAGGGGTTATATGATATTATTGTAAAAAATATGATACATGGACCTTGCGGTGCACTGAACGAAAGTTCACCATGCATGGCCAAAGGAAAGTGTACAAAGCAATATCCTCGACTTTTAGTATCCAACAAAATTACTGGCAATGATGGTTACCCACAATATAGAAGAAGATCTAATGAAGATCGCGGTAAAACAGCAATAATAAAGAAGCGTAACGGTACCACCATCGAAGTAGATAACCAGTGGGTTGTTCCATATTCCCCATTATTATCAAAAACATTTAATGCACACATAAACGTTGAATACTGTAACTCCGTAAAGGCAATCAAATACATATGTAAACACGTCAACAAAGGCAGTGAGATGGCAGTTTTTGGCTTGCAGCCCGAAATCAAAGATATCGACGAAATCGTACAATATCAGGCTGGAAGATACATAAGCAGTAATGATGCTGTTTGGCGAATTCTTTCATTTCCGGTACATGAACGTAGTCCAGCTGTTGTTCACTTAGCGGTACATTTACAGAATGGTCAACGTGTTTATTTCTTTGAAACCACCGTGCAACAAAGAGCCCTGAATCCACCGGATACAAAGTTAACCGGTTTCTTTTCGCTCGGCAAAAATGATTCTTTTGCAAAAAAACTGCTGTATACTGAAGCGCCTTCGTATTACACGTAGAATACTAAAAATAAAGTATTTGAACGTCGAAAACAGGGTAAGTCAGTCGACGGCCAACCTACCATCTTTAAAGGTACCACGATATGAAGACTACACTGTTCAACCCAATAGACATGAATGCGCCTTTCTACGCTTGCTTTTGGTGAATGTACCCGGTCTGACGTCCTTTGAGTATCTGAGAACTAAAATTACTGGCAATGATCGTTACCCACAATATAGAAGAAGATGTACTGAAGATTGTGGTAAAACAGTGATAATAAAGAAGCGTAACGGTACCACCATCGAAGTAGATAACCAGTGGGTTGTTCCATATTCCCCATTATTATCGAAAACATGTAATGCAAACATAAACGTTGAATACTGTAACTCCGTTGTGGCAATCAAATACATATGTAAATACGTCAACAAAGGCAGTGACATGGCAGTTTTTGGCTTGCAGTCCAAAATCAAAGATATCGACGAAATCGTACAATATCAGGCTGGAAGATACATAAGCAGTAATGATGCTGTTTGGCGAATTCTTTCATTTCCGGCACATGAACGTAGTCCAGCTGTTGTTCACTTAGCGGTACATTTACAGAATGGTCAACGTGTTTATTTCTTTGAAACCACCGTGCAACAAAGAGCCCTGAATCCACCGGATACAAAGTTAACCGGTTTCTTTTCGCTCGGCAAAAATGATTCTTTTGCAAAAAAAACTGCTGTATACTGAAGCGCCTTCGTATTACACGTAGAATACTAAAAATAAAGTATTTGAACGTCGAAAACAGGGTAAGTCAGTCGACGGCCAACCTACCATCTTCAAAGATACCACGATAGGAAGACTCTACACCGTTCACCCCAATCAACATGAATGCTTCTTTCTACGCCTACTTTTGGTGAATGTACCCAGTCCGACATCCTTTGAGAATTTGAGAACTGTAAACGGTACTATACATGACACTTACCGCAGTGCATGCCAAGCTCTGAATTTATTGGAGAATGACCAACACTGGGATAACTGCATCAATGACACGTGCGAAACGTCAACTCCAAGTCAAATTCGTGCATTGTTTGGCATCATTTTAACAACTTGCTCTCCATCAGCTCCTACAGGGTTATGGGAAAAATATAAGTCAAAAATGTCCAAAGATATACTCCATCGAAAACAGTTAGAGACGTCAGATATGACTTTTGATTTTCATCAAAAATTTATAACTACACTTTAGTTATTATAGAAGATTTGTGTGTACGTATGGCAAACAAACCTCTTAAGGATTTGGGAATACCTTCACGTAACCGTATCGCTGCTGTTTCGACATGTGTAGAATTGGATCGTGAACAAAGTTACAGTACGAGTGATCTATTGTCGTATGTACAAAATAACATTTCCAAGTTAACGTCGGAATAAAAAGACATTTATGATACGATAATGAATTGTGTCGATAACAACGTTGGAGAAATTTTCTTTTTGGATGCGCCAGGAGGTACTGGTTAAACGTTTGTGATAAAACTGATTCTGGCATCAATTCGATCAAAAAATGATGTAGCGTTGGCAATTGCGTCGTCCGGAATAGCCGCAACATTGCTGTCTGGTGGAAGAACTACTCATTCCTCTTTGAAATTGCCTCTGAATTTGCATTCTACAGAAACTCGCACGTGCAATATTTCGAAATCATCTGGGATGTGTAAAGTATTGCAGCAATGCAAACTTATTTTTTGGGATGAGTGCACAATGGCACACAAAAAATCGATCGAGGCTCTGGATCAATGCTCGAAAGATTTTCGAGGGAAGTCGAAACCCTTTGGCAGCACATTAACATTGCTTGTGGGAGATTTCAGGCAAACATTACCTATAACACCTAGATCAACTCCTGCAGACGAAATGAATGCTTGCCTGAAAAATTCTAATTTATGGGCACACGTAAAAACATTAAAATTAACTACAAATATGCGTGTCCGATTACAAAACAATGACTCTGGTCAAATATGTTCAGATCAAGTGCTGGCAATTGGAAACAGAAAGCTCCCGGTAGACTCAATTTCAGGACGTATACAACTATCTGCTGATTTCTGTAATTTAGTGACGTTCAAAAATGAATTGATTGAAAAAGTATTTCCGAATATTCTAAACAATTAAAAAAATAATAAATGGCTAAGTGAAAGAGCGATTCTTGCACCCAAAAATATAGACGTCCACGAAATCAACAATATTGTTTTGACCAAGATTCGAGACCAGGCAGTCCTTGACAAGTCAGTCGACACAGTTTTGGAACCAAATGAAGCGGTTAATTATCCATCTGAATTTTTAAATTCCGTGGATTTTTCAGAGTTTCCACCACACGTGCTACAACTAAAAATAGGCGTACCAATAATACTTTTAAGAAATATCAACCCACCAAAGCTTTGCAATGGCACGCGACTTGCCGTAAAAAAAACAATGGAAAACCTAATAGAGGCCACAATCTTGACAGGTCCTTTTGAGGGTGAGGCTGTTCTTATTCCTCGCATTCCATTGATTCCAACGGATCTGCCTTTTCAATTTAAAAGATTGCAGTTCCCAATTCGATTAGCATTTGCAATCACCATTAACAAAGCTCAAGGTCAATCATTAGAAAAATGTGGTATAGATCTTAATACTGATTGTTTTTCCCATGGACAATTGTACGTTGCATGTTCGAGGGTCGGTAAACCTGACAATCTATTTATATGCAGCGACAATTGGACAGCGAAGAATGTTGTATTTTCGCAAGTTTTACGCAGTTAATTTGTATTGTATCTATCTATCTATATAAAAACGAGTTGTGTGTATGCATGTTTGTTTGTTTGTAAAAAAAGCGTTTGCATATGAAGTCATTATTAGTACATACGGCTTTGTATATCCACAGACAATGGGAAAGCCAAGAATGTTGTATATTCGCAATTTTTACGTAGTTTGAAACACATATATAAATCTATCTATATTAACAGGTGGGACACAGGGACACAACTACAACGGCGCGTAATTAATATGGCGCGTAATGACTAACGCTCACGGGGGGCTTGGAAGTTGGCGAGAAGCATCCCACCAACTAGGTGTTGGGGTGGCGCAAAGCGCCACCCCAACACGGGCTGATCTAGGTATTATAGGTAATGTTTGCCTGAAATCTCTCGCAAGCAATATTAATGTGCTACCAAATGGTTTCGAATTTCCTTGCAAATATTTCAAGCATTAATCCAGAGCCTCGAGCGATTTTTGTGTGCCATTGTGCACTCGTCCCGAATAATAAGTTTGCATTGCTGCAATACTTTACCCATCCCAGATGATTTGGAAATATTGCACGTGGGAGTTTCTGTAGAAAGCAAATTCAGAGGCAATTTCAAAGTGGAATGAGTAGTTCTTTCACCAGGCAGCAGCGTTGCGGCTATTCCGGACAACGCAATTGCCAACGCTATATCATTTTTTGATCGGATTGATGCCAGAATCAGTTTTATCACAAACGTTTTACCAGTACCTCCTGGCGCATCCAAAAAGAAATTTTCTCCAACGTTGTTATCGACACAATGTATTATCGTATCATCGATGTCTTTTTGCTCAGATGTTAACTTGGAAATGTTATTTTGTATGCACGACAATAGATCACTCGTACTGTAACTTTGTTCACGATCCAATTCTACACATGTCGAAACAGCGGCGGTACGATTAGGTGATGGCATTTCCAAATCCTGAAGAAGTTTGTTTGCGATACATACGCACAAATCTTCTATAATAACTAAAGTGCAATTATAAATTTCTGATGTAAAATCAAAAGTCATATCTGACATCTCTAACCGTTTTCGATGGAGTATATCTTCGGACATTTTCGATTTATATTTTTCTCATAACTCTGTAGGAGCTGAAGGAGAGCAAATTGTTATTATGATTCCAAACAATGCCAAAATTTGACTTGGAGTTGACGTTTTGCATGGGTCATTGATGCAGTTATCCCATTGTTGGTTATTCTCCAATAAATTCAGAGCTTGGCTTGCACTACGGTAAGTGTCATGTATAGAACCGTTTACAGTTCTCAAATACTCAAAGGACGTCGGGCCGGGTATATTCACCAAAAGCAGGCGTAGAAAGAAGCATTCGTGTTAATTAGGGTGAACGGCGTAGAGTCTTCCTATCGTGGTATCTTTGAAGATGGTAGGTTGGCCGTCGACTTACTTACCCTGTTTTTGACGTTAAAATGCTTTATTTTTAGTATTCCACGTGTAATACGAAGGCACTTCAGTACACAGCAGTTCTTTTGCAAAAAAATAATTTTTGCATAGCGAAAAGAAAGCAGTTAACTTTGTATCCGGTGGATTCAGGGCTCTTTGTTGCACGTTGGATTCCAAAAAATAAACACGTTGACCATTCTGTAAATGTACTGCTAAGTGAACAACAGCTAGACTACGTTCTTGTATCGGAAATGAAAGAATTCGCCAAACAGCTTCATTACTGCTTATGTATCTTCCAGCCTGATATTGTACGATTTCGTCAAGATCTTTGATTTCAGACTGCAAGCCAAAAACTGCCATGTCATTGCCTTTGATGACGTATTTACATGTATTTGATTGCCTTTACGGAGTTACAGTATTCAACGTTGATGTGTGCATTAAATGTTTTTCACAATAATGGGGAATATGGAACAATCCACTGGTTATCTACTTCGATGGTGGTACCGTTACGCTTCTTTATTATTGCTGTTTTACCGCCATCTTCAGTAGATCTTCTTCTATATTGTGGGTAACCATCATTGCCAGTAATTGTGTTGGGTACTAAAAGTCGAGGATATTGCTTTGTTCACCTTCCTTTGGCCATTCATGGTCAATTTTCGTTCAGCGCACCGCAAGGTCCATGTATCATATTTTGTACAACAATATCATATAACCCCTTATCGACATTTTCATCAGGTACTTAAGCGGAAATCATATAATCAATTTCATTAGAAGTAACTTGATAATGTAGCCAGACTAGTTTATGTGCGTGTGACAATCCTCGTTTTTGCCATTCCACTGAGTACATCTGGCATCTCACTGCCCCAAACGCTTCAAGTTTTACTTTGCAGTTTATCAATGATTTCAACTCTTGCCGGAAGACACGGGTTGTAATGTCATGTCTATGAACCGCCGATTGTCCTTGAAGTAAAAGCTGCAGTATCTCGTCCCAAGATTGATTACATGTAAATGTAATAAATAAATCTGGACGACCATAGAGACGAACTTACAAAATAGCACCTTGAGCACATTCATGCATATGACGGGGACTGCCAGCATGTGACGAAGGTAAAATCGTTAATCTTCCAACGTTTGTGGTATTACCGTCATTTACAATTGCATCTCGCAAATGAATGTATTGTTTAGAGCGGAGATTGGTCTGATTCAGACGGATATATAGCAAATGTTCTGATTCAATTTTTGCATACATATCAACGATATATTGGTGAAACAATTGACGGCATTTTAAAAAATAATTGTCTTCATCCTGCCGAATCATTAGTCTATAGGAATAATAATGCATTTCACTGCATTTCTTATTCATTTCTTTGTTAGTGGCTGGATTTATCAATTTAATATTAAAGTGATAGCCGTCGGCTCCATCCCAAAAAATGATAGGATATTGTAGGGCAGCGTAGCATCGATGAGTTTCAGAAATCTTTACAACTGAGC
>NW_027064602.1:20000-25086 GCF_032884065.1 Artemia franciscana
ACTCAAAAATCATATCCAAGCTGTATCATCTCAAGTTAACTGTAGTATTAAAGCAGTTTGTCCATATGGCTTTTTTATTATAACTGTCTATTTTTAAGAACCTTTTACTAGATAAGAGGAAAGATTTCTTTATAACAGTTTTTAAATTATCAAACACTAAATTAAGTGATAAATTAGTATACATTGTCGCAAAATCGAAAGACTCAATTCTTTTAGCTGAAACCATTGTTAAAGAATCTATCACCTGCAGTGAATTATTAACACTCCAATATGGATTAAAATTCGAAAATTTTTTAATACCAGAACAATAGGTTTTAAGTTTATTTACAATTTCCTTTAAAATTAAAGAGAGGTCAGTAGCAGCAATGCGGGTTGGGCATTTAGCTGCTCCAGCAATAAACCGTGGTTAAGGGGGATTCTTATGAAATTTTACAGTCCAATATAGGAAAGGGAACTTTTTATCATTGTCATTTATTTTAATATTAAAATTTTTAAAAAGTATTTCTTCAGTCTTTTCAATTAAATTCTCATCCTCTATATTTACCTTTTCATAAACATTAGTTGTGCATAACTCCCTTTTTAAGATATCACAATACAGCTTCTGACAAATTATGGCAAAATTATTATTAGCTTTATCCACTGGCACAATTACAAATTCATTCTTTAGATTAGCAATTGCTTGTTTAATCTTAGCATTATAAAATAATGATTTAGTGTTACTATTTTTTAAGTTAGAATATATTTAATTTCTTACTCTACTAATAATTAAATTCTTCCAACTTTGAAAACTCTCTTTATTTTTATTCTCTTTCTTACACCACTTATCAATAAATAAATCAAAATCATTTTCCAAGCCATCAAGAACACTCGATGGTTTCAGATGATGAGAAAGACGGAAATTAGCCCCTTTATTCATTATAATTTGAAGATCATCTTGCTTTATTATTGACAAGTCCCCTGTTATAACATGTTTGTAAGTAGGATTTACAAATGGGCCAAGTTGCTTACAATTACAAACCGGTTCCCAATTTATATCGCTATCTAGTTTTTTTAGTATTAAATTATAATTAAAAATAATTTGCCCAATAATTTTTGAAAATTTATAAGTTAAAACTGGACTATCATTATAATTTAAATTACTAGGAAGGGCCTGTTTCACATGCCGCTGATTTAAAATTTCTGGTAAATTAATATCTTCAATCTGCTTACAAGTAAAATTAATAGGTAAATATAATCTGTTATCCTTATTACTAATCTTATCGAACTTTTTCTTTTTTGAAATAAATTTCGTTTTAGTTAGAATGCAAATTGTATCACATATTACTTTAAAATTATAATCAAGATCTGTATTATTCTTAACAATCCAGAAAAGTTTGATTAAATTCCTCTTGGATAAATTATTTAGACACTTTATTACAGAAATCATACCCCTAGATTCAAGTAGCTGGCATAGATCTATAGAAAGCATATGTACATCTAATTCATTTTTTCTATCATTTTTCTTATGTCCTCTCGATCGTTTTTTACGTTTAGTAGGACAAGTAAAAGAAGGATGGTCCATAAAACCATCAATACATTTAACAACAACATGAGACATGTCACCATATTTTGCTACACGATCATTTAGCCCAAAAATATAAGCTGTACCAAGAGTATGGATCCAGAAATCCTCCTGTTTACGTAGTCTATTATTCTTCTCTTCTTTATTTAAATTTTCTAATTCTAAATTTTCTAAAATTGTGACAGTTATATCTGATATGGAACATTTACCATTACTACAATGTTGAACTAGATAGTTATTAGTTTTTTCATTATTAACTGTTGTCTTGTGTCCAGAAAATCTTTTATATATATTATTAGTTGTTTCCCCCACATATTGTAGGCAGCATTTATTACATTCTAATAGGTAAATTACATTGGTTGTTCTACAATTAACATTACCACGTAACTTGCATGCAAAATTTTTATTATACAATGTACTTTTAACAGAAGTCCGTGGGACAAAATGATCTTGGCAAAGAAAACAACGACTTTTACACTTACTAACTTTCAAAAAATCGTTCCGAGTTCCGAGGCTAATATTTGTGTTTGTTGCGTAAAAAGTTATTGAAAATAAATCCAAAACAAACCAACATCCAAATCAAATCCAACAATCATAGTCCCAAAAAACATGCCAAGGTCAATAGGTCAATAGGTCAATAAATACATAAACAAATATATGAAAGAACATGAAATTTGCATAAGTGCCATCTCACCAATAATTAACAATATCAGGTTAAAAACCTGGACCAGGGTAAAGGTCTGTCGGGGAGAAAACTAAAAAAAATTCTCCACCAGCACTGGATCCAACCTGAATAATATCATGAAAAGATAAATCACCAATGCTACAGCACAAACACAAAAAAAAAAAAAAAAAAAAAAAGAAACAGAAGGAGAAAAGGAAGACTGTTTTCCTAAATTAGTGATTAATATAGACCAGCACTTGAATGAGGCCTTAACCCTACTCATCCATACAATCACATAGGTCAAACAGCATAGCCACACACAATCAACCATAAAGAATAATCCATGGACAGGCAGTCTTGTCGTCAATAAGTATAAGTCACCATTTACCGAACAATAGAAAAAATAATATAGACAAATAATTCAGAGGCAACACCCAACATAAGGGCTCATCAGGAGAATACACTGGCCTATATAGGGTTTCGCCACTCTAAATTCTCTACCCAGCACAGTGTTGTGGCTACCACAGAATATCCATGGCATCCCCGCGTCAGGTATCAACCCCAAAATACATGCCTACAAGGGCATCAGAAGATAGCAAACTATAGTTGGCACTATGGGCAAGGGAAAGCTTAGGATGACAAAGTCTACAAAAATTTATAAGCTTCTAATTTTTTACTACATTGAAAAGATTATTTACATAAATAAAAACAGCACAGGCCCTAAAACTGATTCATGAGGGACGCCAAAATTCACTTCTGAAGGTGAAAAGAATTTAACCTATCATTCAAATAAGACTGAAACCAAGATAATGCATTACCCCTAATGCCAAAATGAGGCATCTTCAATAGAATAATCTCATGTGGTAAGGAATCGATTGCCTTAAGAATATAGCAGCCAGAATTGATCCCAAATCATATAAAATTCAGAAGGGTCATACAGGCATGCTCAGTGGAGTGCTTCATTTGGAAATAAAATTGAAAACCATGAAGATTTTTTTTTAGATTTTAGACAAGTAAGGAGACAAGAAAGCATAGTCTTTTTAAAGATGATAAAATTGAAATTGGTTGATAATTTGCTTGACCATTTCTTTGTCCACCTTCAGGCAGCACAATAATCCAAGCACGTTTGAGAGCATCTGGAAAACACCACATCAAATGAAAGATTAAAAAGATTTGTTAGAGGCAAAACTATGAGAAGATGGAATGTATTGAGGGCATATGACCCAAATTACTAAAGGATACCACCAACACAATTTATGGTGTTGGACCCCAACCATCGTTCAAATAAGTGGATAAAGATGCTGCACATTGGGTCGATCCCTCGAGAAAGAGGTAAAAGTCTCAAAACCACTCTAAACGAACTTTGGTCTTTGGCACATGATTGCTCAATGATGCTGGATACCAGTGCAGGACAGGGATCAATATATCTTTTTAAATCTATACCAAAGTGCAAAAGCTGGCTTAGAGCTGGACAGAAAGTAATCACCAAGGGCTCCAGCATGAATGGAGGTTTTGTGCCATCCTGAACCCATATTCGTAACAACATGGTTTTCAGCACTTGGTGATACTCTTCTATCAACAAGAGTCGAAATCCTGCCCAGACAGTCCAAAGCATATTACCTCCAACTTATTATGTATTCTTGCCTACAAATATTATGCTACCACAGGGATAGTAGTAAAGACCTATAATCTACAGTAACATACACAGGACTCTGACAGCTGATCACTAGTTCAATGCTTAAACCAAGTACACTTACACAACTAATTTTCTATGCATGACTCTTTGCTTTAAACTGATTCAATTGCAAACAAGCATTACAACAGCAGATTCAGTGTATAGAAATTTACTGCAACTATAGAATTAGGGGTATACACAATTAAAAACTAATATTTCCTGGTCCTTACTTTATACTTATGCTCATTGACATAATAAGATATTATGCTTTTCTATTTCCTTGTACTTATACTTTGGTTTCAGTTCTCAAGTGCCTGGGTTTTAAATGAATCACCAAATTCTACAGGGTAAATATTTGATGGTAGGATAAGGCGTCATTTCTGACGCCAGCAACCATGAATTAGCATAGTACAATGGCATAGTCACATAAATGACCGACTCTGACGGAGTTAACATCAAAGGATTTTCCCTGGGTCAAAATCTCTCTTCGTTTTAAACTCAAAACACATTGATACTTTTTGACAACTACTTAAGAAAAAACAAATGAAGCATATTGCTTTGAGTTTCTCTGTTATTCTGTGCTGCTGGAACTATAGGCTTTTTCTTCATTGAATCGTTGCTTATTTTTCTGATTTCTACATTAAGACTAGTAACTTGTTATGAGAAATATGAACATCTTGTGTGAAAAAACTGCTACTGGTTTTTTCTCAGTTCTTATGTGTCTGCAAGAAGCCAGGAATCGCAGACCAGAGCGAGAAGCCAGCGGAAGTAACTTAAACTACAAATTGACTATACAGTCCTGAACAGACATCTACTTGCATAAGCCATTTTAAAGATATATATGATAGATGAATAGATAGATAAACTTTTAGTTTCACCCAAAAGTTTCATGGCGCTGCCAAATTTTTTTGGTATAGTCGCGTTAATAACCGAAAAAAAAGAAAAAAAAAAAAAACACTAATAAATCCTCCTGACTTTCGTTGCAGATTTTTACAAAATTAGGCATTCGCTAACGCTTGTGGGCACAGTGTACCGGCTGAAGTTTCTCAACAGGCACTGCAACCCCGCGCGGGAGTCGTTTTGTTGTGGATTGAGGGGATAAAAGGGTTTTGTGGATTGGGTGGATCAGAGATTTTCTTCCGAAATCCATGCACAGTTTCTCTCTTCTTTTTTCCAGAGTTTCATT
>NW_027064603.1:0-25350 GCF_032884065.1 Artemia franciscana
ATATTAGACTATTTTATGATTGCAAATGGTAAAGAATGTGATTAAAGGCTCTTTTCCTATTTCAAAAGTTTTAGTTTTCGAGGATAATAGCTACGTATGTTGAAAAAATGAAGATATTAGACAATTTTATGATTGCACATGGTAAAGAATGTGATTAAAGGCTCTTTTCCTATTTCAAAAGTTTTAGTTTTCGAGGGTAATAGCTACGTATGTTGAAAAAATGAAGATATTAGACTATTTTATGATTTCAAATGGTAAAGAATGTGATTAAGGCTCTTTTCCTATTTCAAAAGTTTTAGTTTTCGAGGGTAATAGCTTTGTCTGTGGAAAAAATGAAGATATTAGACTATTTTATGATTGCAGATGGTAAAAAATGTGATTATTCTTTACCATGTGCAATCATAAAATAGTCTAATATCTTCATTTTTTCAACAAACGTAGCTATTACCCTCGAAAACTAACACTTTTGAAATAGGAAAAGAGCCTTTAATCACAAAAATTATTTTTGGTTGAATATTTTATGATTGCAAATGGTAAAGAATGTGATTAAAGGCTCTTTTCCTATTTCAAAAGCTTTAGTTTTCGAGGGTAGTAGCTACGTATGTTGAAAAAATGAAGATATTAGACTATTTTATGATTGCATATGGTAAAGAATGTGATTAAAGGCTCTTTTCCTATTTCAAAAATTTTAGTTTTCGAGGGTAATAGCTACGTATGTTGACAAAACGAAGATATTAGACTATTTTATGATTGCACATGGTAAAGAATGTGATTAAAGGCTCTTTTCCTATTTCAAAAATTTTAGTTTTCGAGGGTAATAGCTACGTATGTTGAAAAAATGAAGATATTAGACTATTTTAAGATTGCACATGGTAAAGAATGTGATTAAAGGCTCTTTTCCTATTTCAAAAGTTTTAGTTTTCGAGGGTAATAGGTACGTATGTTGAAAAAATGAAGATATTAGACTATTTTATGATTGCACATGGTAAAGAATGTGATTAAAGGCTCTTTTCCTATTTCAAAAGTTTTAGTTTTCGAGGGTAATAGCTACGTATGTTGAAAAAATGAAGATATTAGACTATTTTATGATTGCAAATGGTAAAGAATGTGATTATTCTTTACCATGTGCAATCATAAAATAGTCTAATATCTTCATTTTTTCAACAAACGTAGCTATTACCCTCGAAAACTAAAACTTTTGAAATAGGAAAAGAGCCTTTAATCAAAAAAATTATTTTTGGTTGACTATTTTATGATTGCAAAAGGTAAAGAATGTGATTAAAGGCTCTTTTCCCATTTCAAAAGTTTTAGTTTTCGAGGGTAATAGCTTTGTCTGTGGAAAAAATGAAGATATTAGACTATTTTATGATTGCAAATGGTAAAGAATGTGATTATTCTTTACCATATGTGAATCATAATTGCAATGGTAAAGATGTGATTATTCTTTACCATGTGCAATCATAAAATAGTCTAATATCTTCATTTTTTCAACAAACGTAGCTATTACCCTCGAAAACTAAAACTTTTGAAATAGGAAAAGAGCCTTTAATCAAAAAAATTATTTTTGGTTGACTATTTTATGATTGCAAAAGGTAAAGAATGTGATTAAAGGCTCTTTTCCCATTTCAAAAGTTTTAGTTTTCGAGGGTAATAGCTTTGTCTGTGGAAAAAATGAAGATATTAGACTATTTTATGATTGCAAATGGTAAAGAATGTGATTATTCTTTACCATGTGCAATCATAAAATAGTCTAATATCTTCATTTTTTCAACAAACGTAGCTATTACCCTCGAAAACTAAAACTTTTGAGATAGGAAAAGAGCCTTTAATCACAAAAATTATTTTTGGTTGAACATTTTATGATTGCAAATGGTAAAGAATGTGATTAAAGGCTCTTTTCCTATTTCAAAAGCTTTAGTTTTCGAGGGTAGTAGCTACGTATGTTGAAAAAATGAAGATATTAGACAATTATATGATTGCACATGGTAAAGAATGTGATTAAAGGCTCTTTTCCTATTTCAAAAGTTTTAGTTTTCGAGGGTAATAGCTACTTATGTTGAAAAAATGAAGATATTAGACTTTTTATGATTGCAACATGGTAAAGAATGTGATTAAAGGCTCTTTTCCTATTTCAAAAGTTTTAGTTTTCGAGGGTAATAGCTACGTATGTTGAAAAAATGAAGATATTAGACTATTTTATGATTGCAAATGGTAAAGAATGTGATTAAAGGCTCTTTTCCTATTTCAAAAGTTTTAGTTTTCGAGGGTAATAGCTACGTATGTTGAAAAAATGAAGATATTAGACTATTTTATGATTGCACATGGTAAAGAATGTGATTAAAGGCTCTTTTCCTATTTCAAAAATTTTAGTTTTCGAGGGTAATAGCTACGTATGTTGAAAAAATGAAGATATTAGACTATTTTATGATTGCACATGGTAAAGAATGTGATTAAAGGCTCTTTTCCTATTTCAAAAGTTTTAGTTTTCGAGGGTAATAGGTACGTATGTTGAAAAAATGAAGATATTAGACTATTTTATGATTGCACATGGTAAAGAATGTGATTAAAGGCTCTTTTCGTATTTCAAAAGTTTTAGTTTTCGAGGGTAATAGCTACGTATGTTGAAAAAATGAAGATATTAGACTATTTTATGATTGCAAATGGTAAAGAATGTGATTATTCTTTACCATGTGCAATCATAAAATAGTCTAATATCTTCATTTTTTCAACAAACGTAGCTATTACCTTCGAAAACTAAAACTTTTGAAATAGGAAAAGAGCCTTTAATCACAAAAATTATTTTTGATTGACTATTTTATGATTGCAAATGGTAAAGAATGTGATTAAAGGCTCTTTTCCTATTTCAAAAGTTTTAGTTTTCGAGGGTAATAGCTTTGTCTGTGGAAAAAATGAAGATATTAGACTATTTTATGATTGCAAATGGTAAAGAATGTGATTATTCTTTACCATGTGCAATCATAAAATAGTCTAATATCTTCATTTTTTCAACAAACGTAGCTATTACCCTCGAAAACTAAAACTTTTGAAATAGGAAAAGAGCCTTTAATCACAAAAATTATTTTTGGTTGAATATTTTATGATTGCAAATGGTAAAGAATGTGATTAAAGGCTCTTTTCCTATTTCAAAAGCTTTAGTTTTCGAGGGTAATAGCTACGTATGTTGAAAAAATGAAGATATTAGACTTTTTATGATTGCACATGGTAAAGAATGTGATTAAAGGCTCTTTTCCTATTTCAAAAGTTTTAGTTTTCGAGGGTAATAGCTACGTATGTTGACAAAAGGAGGATATTAGACTATTTTATGATTGCAAATGGTAAAGAATGTGATTAAAGGCTCTTTTCCTATTTCAAAAGTTTTAGTTTTCGAGGGTAATAGCTACGTATGTTGAAAAAATGAAGATATTAGACTATTTTATGTTTGCAAATGGTAAAGAATGTGATTAAAGGCTCTTTTCCTATGTCAAAAGTTTTAGTTTTCGAGGGTAATAGCTACGTATGTTGAAAAAATGAATATATTAAACTATTTTAAGATTGCAAATGGTAAAGAATGTCATTAAAGGCTCTTTTCCTAATTCAAAAGTTTTAGTTTTCGAGGGTAATAGCTACGTATGTTGAAAAAATGAAGATATTAGACAATTTTATGATTGCACATGGTAAAGAATATGATTAAAGGCTCTTTTCCTATTTCAAAAATTTTAGTTTTCGAGGGTAATAGCTACGTATGTTGAAAAAATGAAGATATTAGACTATTTTATGATTGTACATGGTAAAGAATGTGATTAAAGGCTCTTTTCCTATTTCAAAAGTTTTAGTTTTCGAGGGTAATAGGTACGTATGTTGAAAAAATGAAGATATTAGACTATTTTACGATTGCACATGGTAAAGAATGTGATTAAAGGCTCTTTTCCTATTTCAAAAGTTTTAGTTTTCGAGGGTAATAGCTACGTATGTTGAAAAAATGAAGATATTAGACTATTTTATGATTGCAAATGGTAAAAAATGTGATTATTCTTTACCATGTGCAATCATAAAATAGTCTAATATCTTCATTTTTTCAACAAACGTAGCTATTACCCTCGAAAACTAAAACTTTTGAAATAGAAAAAGAGCCTTTAATCACAAAAATTATTTTTGGTTGACTATTTTATGATTGCAAATGGTAAAGATTGTGATTAAAGGCTCTTTTCCTATTTCAAAAGTTTTAGTTTTCGAGGGTAATAGCTTTGTCTGTGGAAAAAATGAAGATATTAGACTATTTTATGATTGCAAATGGTAAAGAATGTGATTATTTTTTACCATGTGCAATCATAAAATAGTCTAATATCTTCATTTTTTCAACAAGCGTAGCTATTACCCTCGAAAACTAAAACTTTTGAAATAGGAAAAGAGCCTTTAATCACAAAAATTATTTTTGGTTGAATATTTTATGATTGCAAATGGTAAAGAATGTGATTAAAGGCTCTTTTCCTATTTCAAAAGCTTTAGTTTTCGAGGGTAATAGCTTCGTATGTTGAAAAAATGAAGATATTAGACAATTTTACGATTGCACATGGTAAAGAATCTGATTAAAGGCTCTTTTCCTATTTCAAAAGTTTTAGTTTTCGAGGGTAATAGTTTTCGAGGGCAAAAGTATGTTGAAAAAATGAAGATATTAGACTTTTTATGATTGCACATGGTAAAGAATATGATTAAAGGCTCTTTTCCTATTTCAAAAGTTTTAGTTTTCGAGGGTAATAGCTACGTATGTTGAAAAAATGAAAATATTAGACTATTTTATGATTGCACATGGTAAAAAATGTGATTAAAGGCTCTTTTCCTATTTCAAAAGTTTTAGTTTTCGAGGGTAATAGCTACGTATGTTGAAAAAATGAAGATATTAGACTATTTTATGATTGCACATGGTAAAGAATGTGATTAAAGGCTCTTTTCCTATTTCAAAAGTTTTAGTTTTCGAGGGTAATAGCTACGTATGTTGAAAAAATGAAGATATTAGACTATTTTATGATTGCAAATGGTAAAGAATGTGATTAAAGGCTCTTTTCCTATGTCAAAAGTTTTAGTTTTCGAGGGTGATAGCTACGTATGTTGAAAAATGAAGATATTAGACTATTTTATGATTGCACATGGTAAAGAATGTGATTAAAGGCTCTTTTCCTATTTCAAAAGTTTTAGTTTTTGAGGGTAATAGCTACGTATGTTGAAAAAATGAAGATATTAGACTATTTTATGATTGCACATGGTAAAGAATGTGATTAAAGGCTCTTTTCCTATTTCAAAAGTTTTAGTTTTCGAGGGTAATAGCTACGTATGTTGAAAAAATGAAGATATTAGACTATTTTATGATTGCAAATGGTAAAGAATGTGATTAAAGGCTCTTTTCCTATGTCAAAAGTTTTAGTTTTCGAGGGTAATAGCTACGTATGTTGAAAAAATGAAGATATTAGACCATTTTATGATTGCACATGGTAAAGAATGTGATTAAAGGCTCTTTTCCTATTTCAAAAGTTATAGTTTTCGAGGGTAATAGCTACGTATGTTGAAAAAATGAAGATATTGGACTATTTTATGATTGCAAATGGTAAAGAATGTGATTAAAGGCTCTTTTCCTATGTCAAAAGTTTTAGTTTTCGAGGGTAATAGCTACGTATGTTGAAAAAATGAAGATATTAGACTATTTTATGATTGCACATGGTACAGAATATGATTAAAGGCTCTTTTCCTATTTCAAAAGTTTTAGTTTTCGAGGGTAATAGCTACGTATTTTGAAAAATGAAGATATTAGACTATTTTATGGTTGCAAATGGTAAAGAATGTGATTAAAGGCTCTTTTCCTATGTCAAAAGTTTTAGTTTTCGAGGTAAATAGCTACGTATGTTGAAAAAATGAAGATATTAGACTATTTTATGATTGCAAAGGGTAAAGAATGTGATTAAAGGCTCTTTTCCTATGTCAAAAGTTTTAGATTTTGAGGGTAATAGCTAGGTCTGTGGAAAAAATGAAGATATTAGACAATTTTATGATTGCACATGGTAAAGAATGTGATTAAAGGCTCTTTTCCTATTTCAAAAGTTTTAGTTTTCGAGGGTAATAGCTACGTCTGTTGAAAAAATGAAGATATTAGACTATTTTATGATTGCAAATGGTAAAGAATGTGATTAAAGGCTCTTTTCCTATTTCAAAAGTTTTAGTTTTCGAGGGTAATAGCTATGTCTGTGGAAAAAATGAAGATATTAGTTACGTAGTTACGTAGTTACGTATTACGTAAGATAATAGCTACGTATGTTGAAAAAATGAAGATATTAGACTATTTTATGATTGCAAATTGTAAAGAATGTGATTAAAGGCTCTTTTCTTATGTCAAAAGTTTTAGTTTTCGAGGGTAATAGCTACGTATGTTGAAAAAATGAAGATATTAGACTATTTTATGATTGCACATGGTAAAAAATGTGATTAAAGGCTCTTTTCCTATTTCAAAAGTTTTAGTTTTCGAGAGTAATAGCTACGTATGTTGAAAAAATGAAGATATTAGACTATTTTATGATTGCAAATGGTAAAGAATGTGATTAAAGGCTCTTTTCTTATGTCAAAAGTTTTATTTTTCGAAGGTTATAGCTACGTATGTTGAAAAAATGAAGATATTAGACTATTTTATGATTGTAAATGGTAAAGAATGTGATTAAAGGCTCTTTTCCTATTTCAAAAGTTTTAGTTTTTGAGGGTAATAGCTACGTATGTCGAAGAAATGATCATATTAGACTATTTTATAATTGCAAATGGTAAAGAATGTGATTAAAGGCTCTTTTCCTATGTCAAAAGTTTTAGTTTTCGAGGGTAATAGCTACGTATGTTGAAAAAAATGAAGATATTAGACTATTTTATGATTGCACATGGTAAAGAATGTGATTAAATGCTCTTTTCCTATTTCAAAATTTTTAGTTTTCGGCGGTAAGAGCTCTGTCTGTGGAAAAAATGAAGATATTAGACTATTTTATGATTGCAAATGGTAAAGAATGTGATTAAAGGCTCTTTTCCTATTTCAAAAGTTTTAGTTTTCGAGGGTAATAGCTACGTATGTTGAAAAAATGAAGATATTAGACTATTTTATGATTGCAAATTGTAAAGAATGTGATTAAAGGCTCTTTTCTTATGTCAAAAGTTTTAGTTTTCGAGGGTAATAGCTACGTATGTTGAAAAAATGAAGATATTAGACTATTTTATGATTGCACATGGTAAAAAATGTGATTAAAGGCTCTTTTCCTATTTCAAAAGTTTTAGTTTTCGAGGGTAATAGCTACGTATGTTGAAAAAAGGAAGATATTAGACTATTTTATGATTGCAAATGGTAAAGAATGTGATTAAAGGCTCTTTTCCTATGTCAAAAGTTTTATTTTTCGAAGGTTATAGCTACGTATGTTGAAAAAATGAAGATATTAGACTATTTTATGATTGCAAATGGTAAAGAATGTGATTAAAGGCTCTTTTCCTATTTCAAAAGTTTTAGTTTTTGAGGGTAATAGCTACGTATGTCGAAGAAATGAACATATTAGACTATTTTATAATTGCAAATGGTAAAGAATGTGATTAAAGGCTCTTTTCCTATGTCAAAAGTTTTAGTTTTCGAGGGTAATAGCTACGTATGTTGAAAAAAATGAAGATATTAGACTATTTTATGATTGCACATGGTAAAGAATGTGATTAAATGCTCTTTTCCTATTTCAAAATTTTTAGTTTTCGGCGGTAAGAGCTCTGCTGTGGAAAAAATGAAGATATTAGACTATTTTATGATTGCAAATGGTAAAGAATGTGATTAAAGGCTCTTTTCCTATTTCAAAAGTTTTAGTTTTCGAGGTTAATAGCTATATGTTGAAAAAATGAAGATATTAGACTATTTTATGATTGCAAATGGTAAAGAATGTGATTAAAGGCTCTTTTCCTATGTCAAAAGTTTTAGTTTTCGAGGGTAATAGCTACGTATGTTGAAAAAATGAAGATATTAGACTATTTTATGATTGCACATGGTAAAGAATGTGATTAAAGGCTCTTTTCCTATTTCAAAAGTTTTAGTTTTCGAGGGTAATAGCTAAGTATGTTGAAAAAATGAAGATATTAGACTATTTTATGATTGCAAATGGTAAAGAATGTGATTAAAGGCTCTTTTCCTATTTCAAAAGTTTTAGTTTTCGAAGGGTTATAGCTACGTATGTTGAAAAAATGAAGATATTAGACTATTTTATGATTGCAAATGGTAAAGAATGTGATTAAAGGCTCTTTTCCTATTTCAAAAGTTTTAGTTTTCGAGGGTAATAGCTACGTATGTTGAAAAAATGAAGATATTAGACTATTTTATGATTGCACATGGTAAAGAATGTGATTAAAGCTCTTTTCCTATTTCAAAAGTTTTAGTTTTCGAAGGGTAAGAGCTACGTATGTTGAAAAAATTAAGATATTAGACTATTTTATGATTGCAAATGGTAAAGAATGTGATTAAAGGCTCTTTTCCTATTTCAAAAGTTTTAGTTTTCGAGGGTAATAGCTACGTATGTGAAAAAATGAAGATATTAGACTATTTATGATTGCACATGGTAAAGAATGTGATTAAAGGCTCTTTTCCTATGTCAAAAGTTTTAGTTTTCGAGGGTAATAGCTACGTATGTTGAAAAAATGAAGATATTAGACTATTTTATGATTGCGCATGGCAAAGAATGTGATTAAAGGCTCTTTTCCTATTTCAAAAGTTTTAGTTTTCGAGGGTAATAGCTACGTATGTTGAAAAAATGAAGATATTATACTATTTTATGATTGCAAATGGTAAAGAATGTGATTAAAGGCTCTTTTCCTATTTCAAAAGTTTTAGTTTTCGAGGGTAATAGCTACGTATGTTGAAAAAATGAAGATATTAGACAATTTTATGATTGCAATGGTAAAGAATGTGATTAAAGGCTCTTTTCCTATTTCAAAAGTTTTAGTTTTCGAGGGTAATAGCTACGTATGTTGAAAAAATGAAGATATTAGACTATTTTATGATTGCAAATGGTAAAGAATGTGATTAAAGGCTCTTTTCCTATGTCAAAAGTTTTAGTTTTCGAGGTAATAGCTACGTATGTTGAAAAAATGAAGATATTAGACTATTTTATGATTGCACATGGTAAAGAATGTGATTAAAGGCTCTTTTCCTATTTCAAAAGTTTTAGTTTTCGAGGGTAATAGCTACGTATGTTGAAAAAATGAAGATATTAGACTATTTTATGATTGCAAATGGTAAAGAATGTGATTAAAGGCTCTTTTCCTATTTCAAAAGTTTTAGTTTTCGAGGGTAATAGCTACGTATGTTGAAAAATGAAGATATTAGACTATTTTATGATTGCACATGGTAAAGAATGTGATTAAAGGCTCTTTTCCTATTTCAAAAGTTTTAGTTTTCGAGGGTAATAGCTATGTATGTTGAAAAAATGAAGATATTAGACTATTTTATGATTGCAAATGGTAAAGAATGTGATTAAAGGCTCTTTTCCTATTTCAAAAGTTTTAGTTTTCGAGGGTAATAGCTACGTATGTTGAAAAAATGAAGATATTAGACAATTTTATGATTGCATGGTAAAGAATGTGATTAAAGGCTCTTTTCCTATGTCAAAAGTTTTAGTTTTCGTGGGTAATAGCTACGTATGTTGAAAAAATGAAGATATTAGACTATTTTATGATTGCACATGGTAAAGAATGTGATTAAAGGCTCTTTTCCTATTTCAAAAGTTTTAGTTTTCGAGGGTAATAGCTAGTCTGTGGAAAAAATGAAGATATTAGACAATTTTATGATTGCACATGGTAAAGAATGTGATTAAAGGCTCTTTTCCTATTTCAAAAGTTTTAGTTTTCGAGGGTAATATCTATGACAAATATGTTGAAAAAATGAAGATATTAACATTTTAATTGCACATGGTAAAGAATGTGATTAAAGGCTCTTTTCCTATTTCAAAAGTTTTAGTTTTCGAGGGTAATAGCTACGTATGTTGAAAAAATGAAGATATTAGACTATTTTATGATTGCACATGGTAAAGAATATTACTTTTTCCTATGTCAAAAGTTTTATTTTCGAAATAGCTACGTATTTGAAAACTAATGAAATAAAAAGATTTAGACAATTTTATGATTGCAATGGTAAAGAATGTGATTAAAGGCTCTTTTCCTATTTCAAAAGTTTTAGTTTTCGAGGGTAATAGCTACGTATGTTGAAAAAATGAAGATATTAGACTATTTTATGATTGCAAATGGTAAAGAATGTGATTAAAGGCTCTTTTCCTATTTCAAAAGTTTTAGTTTTCGAGGGTAATAGCTATGTATGTTGAAAAAATGAAGATATTAGACTATTTTATGATTGCACATGGTAAAGAATGTGATTAAAGGCTCTTTTCCTATTTCAAAAGTTTTAGTTTTCGGGGTAAGAGCTATGTCTGTGGAAAAAATGAAGATATTAGACTATTTTATGATTGCACATGGTAAAGAATGTGATTAAAGGCTCTTTTCCTATGTCAAAAGTTTTAGTTTTTGAGGGTAATAGCTACGTATGTTGAAAAAATGAAGATATTAGACTATTTTATGATTGCACATGGTAAAGAATGTGATTAAAGCTCTTTTCCTATTTCAAAAGTTTTAGTTTTCGAGGGTAATAGCTACGTCTGTGGAAAAAATGAAGATATTAGACTATTTTATGATTGCAAATGGTAAAGAATGTGATTAAAGGCTCTTTTCCTATGTCAAAAGTTTTAGTTTTCGAGGGTAATAGCTACGTATGTTGAAAAAATGAAGATATTAGACTATTTTATGATTGCACATGGTAAAGAATGTGATTAAAGGCTCTTTTCCTATTTCAAAAGTTTTAGTTTTCGAGGGTAATAGCTACGTATGTTGAAAAAATGAAGATATTAGACAATTTTATGATTGCGCATGGTAAAGAATGTGATTAAAGGCTCTTTTCCTATGTCAAAAGTTTTAGTTTTCGAGGGTAATAGCTACGTATGTTGAAAAAATGAAGATATTAGACTATTTTATGATTGCAAATGGTAAAGAATGTGATTAAAGGCTCTTTTCCTATGTCAAAAGTTTTAGTTTTCGAGGGTAATAGCTACGTATGTTGAAAAAATGAAGATATTAGACTATTTTATGATTGCAATGGTAAAGAATGTGATTAAAGGCTCTTTTCCTATTTCAAAAGTTTTAGTTTTCGAGGGTAATAGCTACGTATGTTGAAAAAATGAAGATATTAGACTATTTTATGATTGCAAATGGTAAAGAATGTGATTAAAGGCTCTTTTCCTATTTCAAAAGTTTTAGTTTTCGAGGGTAATAGCTACGTATGTTGAAAAAATGAAGATATTAGACTATTTTATGATTGCAAATGGTAAAGAATGTGATTAAAGGCTCTTTTCCTATTTCAAAAGTTTTAGTTTTCGAGGGTAATAGCTACGTATGTTGAAAAAATGAAGATATTAGACTATTTTATGATTGCAAATGGTAAAGAATGTGATTAAAGGCTCTTTTCCTATGTCAAAAGTTTTAGTTTTCGAGGGTAATAGCTACGTATGTTGAAAAAATGAAGATATTAGACTATTTTATGATTGCACATGGTAAAGAATGTGATTAAAGGCTCTTTTCCTATTTCAAAAGTTTTAGTTTTCGAGGGTAATAGCTACGTATGTTGAAAAAATGAAGATATTAGACTATTTTATGATTGCAAATGGTAAAGAATGTGATTAAAGGCTCTTTTCCTATTTCAAAAGTTTTAGTTTTCGAGGGTAATAGCTACGTATGTTGAAAAAATGAAGATATTAGACTATTTTATGATTGCAAATGGTAAAGAATGTGATTAAAGGCTCTTTTCCTATTTCAAAAGTTTTAGTTTTCGTGGGTAATAGCTACGTATGTTGAAAAAATGAAGATATTAGACTATTTTATGATTGCAAATGGTAAAGAATGTGATTAAAGGCTCTTTTCCTATGTCAAAAGTTTTAGTTTTCGAGGGCAATAGCTAGTCTGTGGAAAAAATGAAGATATTAGACTATTTTATGATTGCACATGGTAAAGAATGTGATTAAAGGCTCTTTTCCTATTTCAAAAGTTTTAGTTTTCGAGGGTAATAGCTACGTATGTTGAAAAAATGAAATAGGAATTTAATCATTTTACCATTGCAAATGGTAAAGAATGTGATTAAAGGCTCTTTTCCTATTTCAAAAGTTTTAGTTTTCGAGGGTAATAGCTACGTATGTTGAAAAAATGAAGATATTAGACTATTTTATGATTGCACATGGTAAAGAATGTGATTAAAGGCTCTTTTCCTATTTGCAATCAAAAGTTTATTTCATTTTCAACATAGCTACGTATGTTGAAAAAATGAAATAGAAAAGACTATTTTATGATTGCAAATGGTAAAGAATATTGATTAAAGGCTCTTTTCCTATGTCAAAAGTTTTAGTTCTTGAGGGTAATAGCTACGTATGTTGAAAAAATGAAGATATTAGACTATTTTATGATTGCAAATGGTAAAGAATATGATTAAAGGCTCTTTTCCTATTTCAAAAGTTTTAGTTTTCGAGGGTAATAGCTATGTCTGTTGAAAAAATGAAGATATTAGACTATTTTATGATTGCAAATGGTAAAGAATGTGATTAAAGGCTCTTTTCCTATTTCAAAAGTTTTAGTTTTCGAGGGTAATAGCTATGTCTGTGGAAAAAATGAAGATATTAGACTATTTTATGATTGCACATGGTAAAGAATGTGATTAAAGGCTCTTTTCCTATTTCAAAAGTTTTAGTTTTCGAGGGTAATAGCTATGTCTGTGGAAAAAATGAAGATATTAGACAATTTTATGATTGCGCATGGTAAAGAATGTGATTAAAGGCTCTTTTCCTATTCAAAAGTTTTAGTTTTCGAGGGTAATAGCTACGTATGTTGAAAAAATGAAGATATTAGACTATTTTATGATTGCAAATGGTAAAGAATGTGATTAAAGGCTCTTTTCCTATGTCAAAAGTTTTAGTTTTCGAGGGTAATAGCTACGTATGTTGAAAAAATGAAGATATTAGACAATTTTATGATTGCACATGGTAAAGAATGTGATTAAAGGCTCTTTTCCTATTTCAAAAGTTTTAGTTTTCGAGGCTAATAGCTACGTATGTTGAAAAAATGAAGATATTAGACTATTTTATGATTGCAAATGGTAAAGAATGTGATTAAAGGCTCTTTTCCTATTTCAAAAGTTTTAGTTTTCGAGGGTAATAGCTACGTATGTTGAAAAAATGAAGATATTAGACTATTTTATGATTGCAAATGGTAAAGAATGTGATTAAAGGCTCTTTTCCTATTTCAAAAGTTTTAGTTTTCGAGGGTAATAGCTACGTATGTTGAAAAAATGAAGATATTAGACTATTTTATGATTGCAAATGGTAAAGAATGTGATTAAAGGCTCTTTTCCTATTTCAAAAGTTTTAGTTTTCGAGGGTAATAGCTACGTATGTTGAAAAAATGAAGATATTAGACTATTTTATGATTGCACATGGTAAAGAATGTGATTAAAGGCTCTTTTCCTATTTCAAAAGTTTTAGTTTTCGAGGGTAATAGCTACGTATGTTGAAAAAATGAAGATATTAGACTATTTTATGATTGCAAATGGTAAAAAATGTGATTAAAGGCTCTTTTCCTATTTCAAAAGTTTTAGTTTTCGAGGGTAATAGCTACGTATGTTGAAAAAATGAAGATATTAGACTATTTTATGATTGCACATGGTAAAGAATGTGATTAAAGGCTCTTTTCCTATTTCAAAAGTTTTAGTTTTCGAGGGTAATAGCTACGTATGTTGAAAAAATGAAGATATTAGACTATTTTATGATTGCAAATGGTAAAGAATGTGATTAAAGGCTCTTTTCCTATGTCAAAAGTTTTAGTTTTCGAGGGTAATAGCTACGTATGTTGAAAAAATGAAGATATTAGACTATTTTATGATTGCAAATGGTAAAGAATGTGATTAAAGGCTCTTTTCCTATTTCAAAAGTTTTAGTTTTCGAGGGTAATAGCTATGTATGTTGAAAAAATGAAGATATTAGACTATTTTATGATTGCACATGGTAAAGAATGTGATTAAAGGCTCTTTTCCTATTTCAAAAGTTTTAGTTTTCGAGGGTAATAGCTATGTCTGTGGAAAAAATGAAGATATTAGACTATTTTATGATTGCACATGGTAAAGAATGTGATTAAAGGCTCTTTTCCTATTTCAAAAGTTTTAGTTTTCGAGGGTAATAGCTACGTATGTTGAAAAAATGAAGATATTAGACTATTTTATGATTGCGCATGGTAAAGAATGTGATTAAAGGCTCTTTTCCTATTTCAAAAGTTTTAGTTTTCGAGGGTAATAGCTACGTATGTTGAAAAAATGAAGATATTAGACTATTTTATGATTGCAAATGGTAAAGAATGTGATTAAAGGCTCTTTTCCTATGTCAAAAGTTTTAGTTTTCGAGGGTAATAGCTACGTATGTTGAAAAAATGAAGATATTAGACAATTTTATGATTGCACATGGTAAAGAATGTGATTAAAGGCTCTTTTCCTATTTCAAAAGTTTTAGTTTTCGAGGGTAATAGCTACGTATGTTGAAAAAATGAAGATATTAGACAATTTTATGATTGCACATGGTAAAGAATGTGATTAAAGGCTCTTTTCCTATTTCAAAAGTTTAGTTTTCGAGGGTAATAGCTACGTATGTTGAAAAAATGAAGATATTAGACTATTTTATGATTGCACATGGTAAAGAATGTGATTAAAGGCTCTTTTCCTATTTCAAAAGTTTTAGTTTTCGAGGGTAATAGCTACGTATGTTGAAAAAATGAAGATATTAGACTATTTTATGATTGCAAATGGTAAAGAATGTGATTAAAGGCTCTTTTCCTATGTCAAAAGTTTTAGTTTTCGAGGGTAATAGCTACGTATGTTGAAAAAATGAAGATATTAGACTATTTTATGATTGCACATGGTAAAGAATGTGATTAAAGGCTCTTTTCCTATTTCAAAAGTTTTAGTTTTCGAGGGTAATAGCTAAGTATGTTGAAAAAATGAAGATATTAGACTATTTTATGATTGCACATGGTAAAGAATGTGATTAAAGGCTTTTTTCCTATTTCAAAAGTTTTAGTTTTCGAGGGTAATAGCTACGTATGTTGAAAAAATGAAGATATTAGACTATTTTATGATTGCAAATGGTAAAGAATGTGATTAAAGGCTCTTTTCCTATTTCAAAAGTTTTAGTTTTCGAGGGTAATAGCTAACGTATGTTGAAAAAATGAAGATATTAGACTATTTTATGATTGCAAATGGTAAAGAATGTGATTAAAGGCTCTTTTCCTATTTCAAAAGTTTTAGTTTTCGAGGGTAATAGCTACGTATGTTGAAAAAATGAAGATATTAGACTATTTTATCATTGCACATGGTAAAGAATGTGATTAAAGGCTCTTTTCCTATTTCAAAAGTTTTAGTTTTCGAGGGTATAGCTACGTATGTTGAAAAAATGAAGATATTAGACTATTTTATGATTGCACATGGTAAAGAATGTGATTAAAGGCTCTTTTCCTATTTCAAAAGTTTTAGTTTTCGAGGGTAATAGCTACGTATGTTGAAAAAATGAAGATATTAGACTATTTTATGATTGCACATGGTAAAGAATGTGATTAAAGGCTCTTTTCCTATTTCAAAAGTTTTAGTTTTCGAGGGTAATAGCTACGTATGTTGAAAAAATGAAGATATTAGACTATTTTATGATTGCACATGGTAAAGAATGTGATTAAAGGCTCTTTTCCTATTTCAAAAGTTTTAGTTTTCGAGGGTAATAGCTACGTATGTTGAAAAAATGAAGATATTAGACTATTTTATGATTGCAAATGGTAAAGAATGTGATTAAAGGCTCTTTTCCTATTTCAAAAGTTTTAGTTTTCGAGGGTAATAGCTACTTATGTTGAAAAAATGAAGATATTAGACTATTTTATGATTGCACATGGTAAAGAATGTGATTAAAGGCTCTTTTCCTATTTCAAAAGTTTTAGTTTTCGAGGGTAATAGCTACGTATGTTGAAAAAATGAAGATATTAGACTATTTTATGATTGCACATGGTAAAGAATGTGATTAAAGGCTCTTTTCCTATTTCAAAAGTTTTAGTTTTCGAGGGTAATAGCTACGTATGTTGAAAAAATGAAGATATTAGACTATTTTATGATTGCCAATGGTAAAGAATGTGATTAAAGGCTCTTTTCCTACGTCAAAAGTTTTAGTTTTCGAGGGTAATAGCTACGTATGTTGAAAAAAATTACGATATTAGACTATTTTATGATTGCAATGGTAAAGAATGTGATTAAAGGCTCTTTTCCTATGTCAAAAGTTTTAGTTTTCGAGGGTAATAGCTACGTATGTTGAAAAAATGAAGATATTAGACTATTTTATGATTGCACAATGGTAAAGAATGTGATTAAAGGCTCTTTTCCTATTTCAAAAGTTTTAGTTTTCGAGGGTAATAGCTACGTATGTTGAAAAAATGAAGATATTAGACTATTTTATGATTGCAAATGGTAAAGAATGTGATTAAAGGCTCTTTTCCTATGTCAAAAGTTTTAGTTTTCAGGGTATAGCTACGTATGTTGAAAAAATGAAGATATTAGACTATTTTATGATTGCCATGGTAAAGAATGTGATTAAAGGCTCTTTTCCTATTTCAAAAGTTTTAGTTTTCGAGGGTAATAGCTACGTATGTTGAAAAAATGAAGATATTAGACTGTTTTATGATTGCACATGGTAAAGAATGTGATTAAAGGCTCTTTTCCTATTTCAAAAGTTTTAGTTTTCGAGGGTAATAGCTACGTATGTTGAAAAAATGAAGATATTAGACAATTTTATGATTGCACATGGTAAAGAATGTGATTAAAGGCTCTTTTCCTATGTCAAAAGTTTTAGTTTTCGAGGGTATAGCTACGTATGTTGAAAAAATGAAGATATTAGACTATTTTATGATTGCACATGGTAAAGAATGTGATTAAAGGCTCTTTTCCTATTTCAAAAGTTTTAGTTTTCGAGGGTAATAGCTATGTATGTTGAAAAATGAAGATATTAGACTATTTTATGATTGCAATGGTAAAGAATGTGATTAAAGGCTCTTTTCCTATTTCAAAAGTCTTAGTTTTCGAGGGTAATAGATATGTCTGTGGAAAAAATGAAGATATTAGACAATTTTATGATTGCTTATGGTAAAGAATGTGATTAAAGGCTCTTTTCCTATGTCAAAAGTTTTAGTTTTCGAGGGTAATAGCTACGTATGTTGAAAAAATGAAGATATTAGACTATTTTATGATTGCAAATGGTAAAGAATGTGATTAAAGGCTCTTTTCCTATTTCAAAAGTTTTAGTTTTCGAGGGTAATAGCTACGTATGTTGAAAAAATGAAGATATTAGACTATTTTATGATTGCAAATGGTAAAGAATGTGATTAAAGGCTTTTTTCCTATTTCAAAAGTTTTAGTTTTCGAGGGTAATAGCTACGTATGTTGAAAAAATGAAGATATTAGACTATTTTATGATTGCAAATGGTACAGAATGTGATTAAAAGGTCTTTTCCTATTTCAAAAGTTTTAGTTTTCGATGGTAATAGCTACGTATGTTGAAAAAATTAAGATATTAGACTATTTTATGATTGCAAATGGTAAAGAATGTGATTAAAGGCTCTTTTCCTATTTCAAAAGTTTTAGTTTTCGAGTTTAATAGCTACGTATGTTAAAAAAATGAAGATATTAGACTATTTTATGATTGCAAATGGTAAAGAATGTGATTAAAGGCTCTTTTCTTATGTCAAAAGTTTTAGTTTTCGAGGGTAATAGCTACGTATGTTGAAAAAATGAAGATATTAGACTATTTTATGATTGCAAATGGTAAAGAATGTGATTAAAGGCTCTTTTCCTATTTCAAAAGTTTTAGTTTTCGAGGATAATAGCTACGTATGTTGAAAAAATGAAGATATTAGACAATTTTATGATTGCACATGGTAAAGAATGTGATTAAAGGCTCTTTTCCTATTTCAAAAGTTTTAGTTTTCGAGGGTAATAGCTACGTATGTTGAAAAAATGAAGATATTAGACTATTTTATGATTTCAAATGGTAAAGAATGTGATTAAAGGCTCTTTTCCTATTTCAAAAGTTTTAGTTTTCGAGGGTAATAGCTTTGTCTGTGGAAAAAATGAAGATATTAGACTATTTTATGATTGCAAATGGTAAAGAATGTGATTATTCTTTACCATGTGCAATCATAAAATAGTCTAATATCTTCATTTTTTCAACAAACGTAGCTATTACCCTCGAAAACTAACACTTTTGAAATAGGAAAAGAGCCTTTAATCACAAAAATTATTTTTGGTTGAATATTTTATGATTGCAAATGGTAAAGAATGTGATTAAAGGCTCTTTTCCTATTTCAAAAGCTTTAGTTTTCGAGGGTAGTAGCTACGTATGTTGAAAAAATGAAGATATTAGACAATTTTATGATTGCACATGGTAAAGAATGTGATTAAAGGCTCTTTTCCTATTTCAAAAGTTTTAGTTTTCGAGGGTAATAGCTACGTATGTTGACAAAACGAAGATATTAGACTATTTTATGATTGCAAATGGTAAAGAATGTGATTAAAGGCTCTTTTCCTATTTTAAAAGTTTTAGTTTTCGAGGGTAATAGCTACGTATGTTGAAAAAATGAAGATATTAGACTATTTTATGATTGCAAATGGTAAAGAATGTGATTAAAGGCTCTTTTCCTATGTCAAAAGTTTTAGTTTTCGAGGGTAATAGCTACGTATGTTGAAAAAATGAAGATATTAGACAATTTTATGATTGCACATGGTAAAGAATATGATTAAAGGCTCTTTTCCTATTTCAAAAATTTTAGTTTTCGAGGGTAATAGCTACGTATGTTGAAAAAATGAAGATATTAGACTATTTTATGATTGCACATGGTAAAGAATGTGATTAAAGGCTCTTTTCCTATTTCAAAAATTTTAGTTTTCGAGGGTAATAGCTACGTATGTTGAAAAAATGAAGATATTAGACTATTTTAAGATTGCACATGGTAAAGAATGTGATTAAAGGCTCTTTTCCTATTTCAAAAGTTTTAGTTTTCGAGGGTAATAGGTACGTATGTTGAAAAAATGAAGATATTAGACTATTTTATGATTGCACATGGTAAAGAATGTGATTAAAGGCTCTTTTCCTATTTCAAAAGTTTTAGTTTTCGAGGGTAATAGCTACGTATGTTGAAAAAATGAAGATATTAGACTATTTTATGATTGCAAATGGTAAAGAATGTGATTATTCTTTACCATGTGCAATCATAAAATAGTCTAATATCTTCATTTTTTCAACAAACGTAGCTATTACCCTCGAAAACTAAAACTTTTGAAATAGGAAAAGAGCCTTTAATCAAAAAAATTATTTTTGGTTGACTATTTTATGATTGCAAAAGGTAAAGAATGTGATTAAAGGCTCTTTTCCCATTTCAAAAGTTTTAGTTTTCGAGGGTAATAGCTTTGTCTGTGGAAAAAATGAAGATATTAGACTATTTTATGATTGCAAATGGTAAAGAATGTGATTATTCTTTACCATGTGCAATCATAAAATAGTCTAATATCTTCATTTTTTCAACAAACGTAGCTATTACCCTCGAAAACTAAAACTTTTGAAATAGGAAAAGAGCCTTTAATCACAAAAATTATTTTTGGTTGAACATTTTATGATTGCAAATGGTAAAGAATGTGATTAAAGGCTCTTTTCCTATTTCAAAAGCTTTAGTTTTCGAGGGTAGTAGCTACGTATGTTGAAAAAATGAAGATATTAGACAATTATATGATTGCACATGGTAAAGAATGTGATTAAAGGCTCTTTTCCTATTTCAAAAGTTTTAGTTTTCGAGGGTAATAGCTACGTATGTTGAAAAAATGAAGATATTAGACTTTTTATGATTGCACATGGTAAAGAATGTGATTAAAGGCTCTTTTCCTATTTCAAAAGTTTTCGTTTTCGAGGGTAATAGCTACGTATGTTGACAAAACGAAGATATTAGACTATTTTATGATTGCAAATGGTAAAGAATGTGATTAAAGGCTCTTTTCCTGTTTCAAAAGTTTTAGTTTTCGAGGGTAATAGCTACGTATGTTGAAAAAATGAAGATATTAGACTATTTTATGATTGCAAATGGTAAAGAATGTGATTAAAGGCTCTTTTCCTATGTCAAAAGTTTTAGTTTTCGAGGGTAATAGCTACTTATGTTGAAAAAATGAAGATATTAGACTATTTTATGATTGCAAATGGTAAAGAATGTGATTAAAGGCTCTTTTCCTATTTCAAAAGTTTTAGTTTTCGAGGGTAATAGCTACGTATGTTGAAAAAATGAAGATATTAGACTATTTTATGATTGCACATGGTAAAGAATATGATTAAAAGCTCTTTTCCTATTTCAAAAATTTTAGTTTTCGAGGGTAATAGCTACGTATGTTGAAAAAATGAAGATATTAGACTATTTTATGATTTCACATGGTAAAGAATGTGATTAAAGGCTCTTTTCCTATTTCAAAAATTTTAGTTTTCGAGGGTAATAGCTACGTATGTTGAAAAAATGAAGATATTAGACTATTTTATGATTGCACATGGTAAAGAATGTGATTAAAGGCTCTTTTCCTATTTCAAAAGTTTTAGTTTTCGAGGGTAATAGGTACGTATGTTGAAAAAATGAAGATATTAGACTATTTTATGATTGCACATGGTAAAGAATGTGATTAAAGGCTCTTTTCGTATTTCAAAAGTTTTAGTTTTCGAGGGTAATAGCTACGTATGTTGAAAAAATGAAGATATTAGACTATTTTATGATTGCAAATGGTAAAGAATGTGATTATTCTTTACCATGTGCAATCATAAAATAGTCTAATATCTTCATTTTTTCAACAAACGTAGCTATTACCTTCGAAAACTAAAACTTTTGAAATAGGAAAAGAGCCTTTAATCACAAAAATTATTTTTGATTGACTATTTTATGATTGCAAATGGTAAAGAATGTGATTAAAGGCTCTTTTCCTATTTCAAAAGTTTTAGTTTTCAAGGGTAATAGCTTTGTCTGTGGAAAAAATGAAGATATTAGACTATTTTATGATTGCAAATGGTAAAGAATGTGATTATTCTTTACCATGTGCAATCATAAAATAGTCTAATATCTTCATTTTTTCAACAAACGTAGCTATTACCCTCGAAAACTAAAACTTTTGAAATAGGAAAAGAGCCTTTAATCACAAAAATTATTTTTGGTTGAATATTTTATGATTGCAAATGGTAAAGAATGTGATTAAAGGCTCTTTTCCTATTTCAAAAGCTTTAGTTTTCGAGGGTAATAGCTACGTATGTTGAAAAAATGAAGATATTAGACTTTTTATGATTGCACATGGTAAAGAATGTGATTAAAGGCTCTTTTCCTATTTCAAAAGTTTTAGTTTTCGAGGGTAATAGCTACGTATGTTGACAAAAGGAGGATATTAGACTATTTTATGATTGCAAATGGTAAAGAATGTGATTAAAGGCTCTTTTCCTATTTCAAAAGTTTTAGTTTTCGAGGGTAATAGCTACGTATGTTGAAAAAATGAAGATATTAGACTATTTTATGTTTGCAAATGGTAAAGAATGTGATTAAAGGCTCTTTTCCTATGTCAAAAGTTTTAGTTTTCGAGGGTAATAGCTACGTATGTTGAAAAAATGAATATATTAAACTATTTTAAGATTGCAAATGGTAAAGAATGTCATTAAAGGCTCTTTTCCTAATTCAAAAGTTTTAGTTTTCGAGGGTAATAGCTACGTATGTTGAAAAAATGAAGATATTAGACAATTTTATGATTGCACATGGTAAAGAATATGATTAAAGGCTCTTTTCCTATTTCAAAAATTTTAGTTTTCGAGGGTAATAGCTACGTATGTTGAAAAAATGAAGATATTAGACTATTTTATGATTGTACATGGTAAAGAATGTGATTAAAGGCTCTTTTCCTATTTCAAAAGTTTTAGTTTTCGAGGGTAATAGGTACGTATGTTGAAAAAATGAAGATATTAGACTATTTTACGATTGCACATGGTAAAGAATGTGATTAAAGGCTCTTTTCCTATTTCAAAAGTTTTAGTTTTCGAGGGTAATAGCTACGTATGTTGAAAAAATGAAGATATTAGACTATTTTATGATTGCAAATGGTAAAAAATGTGATTATTCTTTACCATGTGCAATCATAAAATAGTCTAATATCTTCATTTTTTCAACAAACGTAGCTATTACCCTCGAAAACTAAAACTTTTGAAATAGAAAAAGAGCCTTTAATCACAAAAATTATTTTTGGTTGACTATTTTATGATTGCAAATGGTAAAGATTGTGATTAAAGGCTCTTTTCCTATTTCAAAAGTTTTAGTTTTCGAGGGTAATAGCTTTGTCTGTGGAAAAAATGAAGATATTAGACTATTTTATGATTGCAAATGGTAAAGAATGTGATTATTTTTTACCATGTGCAATCATAAAATAGTCTAATATCTTCATTTTTTCAACAAGCGTAGCTATTACCCTCGAAAACTAAAACTTTTGAAATAGGAAAAGAGCCTTTAATCACAAAAATTATTTTTGGTTGAATATTTTATGATTGCAAATGGTAAAGAATGTGATTAAAGGCTCTTTTCCTATTTCAAAAGCTTTAGTTTTCGAGGGTAATAGCTTCGTATGTTGAAAAAATGAAGATATTAGACAATTTTACGATTGCACATGGTAAAGAATCTGATTAAAGGCTCTTTTCCTATTTCAAAAGTTTTAGTTTTCGAGGGTAATAGTTTTCGAGGGCAAAAGTATGTTGAAAAAATGAAGATATTAGACTTTTTATGATTGCACATGGTAAAGAATATGATTAAAGGCTCTTTTCCTATTTCAAAAGTTTTAGTTTTCGAGGGTAATAGCTACGTATGTTGAAAAAATGAAAATATTAGACTATTTTATGATTGCACATGGTAAAAAATGTGATTAAAGGCTCTTTTCCTATTTCAAAAGTTTTAGTTTTCGAGGGTAATAGCTACGTATGTTGAAAAAATGAAGATATTAGACTATTTTATGATTGCACATGGTAAAGAATGTGATTAAAGGCTCTTTTCCTATTTCAAAAGTTTTAGTTTTCGAGGGTAATAGCTACGTATGTTGAAAAAATGAAGATATTAGACTATTTTATGATTGCAAATGGTAAAGAATGTGATTAAAGGCTCTTTTCCTATGTCAAAAGTTTTAGTTTTCGAGGGTGATAGCTACGTATGTTGAAAAATGAAGATATTAGACTATTTTATGATTGCACATGGTAAAGAATGTGATTAAAGGCTCTTTTCCTATTTCAAAAGTTTTAGTTTTTGAGGGTAATAGCTACGTATGTTGAAAAAATGAAGATATTAGACTATTTTATGATTGCACATGGTAAAGAATGTGATTAAAGGCTCTTTTCCTATTTCAAAAGTTTTAGTTTTCGAGGGTAATAGCTACGTATGTTGAAAAAATGAAGATATTAGACTATTTTATGATTGCAAATGGTAAAGAATGTGATTAAAGGCTCTTTTCCTATGTCAAAAGTTTTAGTTTTCGAGGGTAATAGCTACGTATGTTGAAAAAATGAAGATATTAGACCATTTTATGATTGCACATGGTAAAGAATGTGATTAAAGGCTCTTTTCCTATTTCAAAAGTTATAGTTTTCGAGGGTAATAGCTACGTATGTTGAAAAAATGAAGATATTGGACTATTTTATGATTGCAAATGGTAAAGAATGTGATTAAAGGCTCTTTTCCTATGTCAAAAGTTTTAGTTTTCGAGGGTAATAGCTACGTATGTTGAAAAAATGAAGATATTAGACTATTTTATGATTGCACATGGTAAAGAATGTGATTAAAGGCTCTTTTCCTATTTCAAAAGTTTTAGTTTTCGAGGGTAATAGCTACGTATTTTGAAAAAATGAAGATATTAGACTATTTTATGGTTGCAAATGGTAAAGAATGTGATTAAAGGCTCTTTTCCTATGTCAAAAGTTTTAGTTTTCGAGGTAAATAGCTACGTATGTTGAAAAAATGAAGATATTAGACTATTTTATGATTGCAAAGGGTAAAGAATGTGATTAAAGGCTCTTTTCCTATGTCAAAAGTTTTAGATTTTGAGGGTAATAGCTAGGTCTGTGGAAAAAATGAAGATATTAGACAATTTTATGATTGCACATGGTAAAGAATGTGATTAAAGGCTCTTTTCCTATTTCAAAAGTTTTAGTTTTCGAGGGTAATAGCTACGTCTGTTGAAAAAATGAAGATATTAGACTATTTTATGATTGCAAATGGTAAAGAATGTGATTAAAGGCTCTTTTCCTATTTCAAAAGTTTTAGTTTTCGAGGGTAATAGCTATGTCTGTGGAAAAAATGAAGATATTAGTTACGTAGTTACGTAGTTACGTATTACGTAAGATAATAGCTACGTATGTTGAAAAAATGAAGATATTAGACTATTTTATGATTGCAAATTGTAAAGAATGTGATTAAAGGCTCTTTTCTTATGTCAAAAGTTTTAGTTTTCGAGGGTAATAGCTACGTATGTTGAAAAAATGAAGATATTAGACTATTTTATGATTGCACATGGTAAAAAATGTGATTAAAGGCTCTTTTCCTATTTCAAAAGTTTTAGTTTTCGAGAGTAATAGCTACGTATGTTGAAAAAATGAAGATATTAGACTATTTTATGATTGCAAATGGTAAAGAATGTGATTAAAGGCTCTTTTCTTATGTCAAAAGTTTTATTTTTCGAAGGTTATAGCTACGTATGTTGAAAAAATGAAGATATTAGACTATTTTATGATTGTAAATGGTAAAGAATGTGATTAAAGGCTCTTTTCCTATTTCAAAAGTTTTAGTTTTTGAGGGTAATAGCTACGTATGTCGAAGAAATGAACATATTAGACTATTTTATAATTGCAAATGGTAAAGAATGTGATTAAAGGCTCTTTTCCTATGTCAAAAGTTTTAGTTTTCGAGGGTAATAGCTACGTATGTTGAAAAAAATGAAGATATTAGACTATTTTATGATTGCACATGGTAAAGAATGTGATTAAATGCTCTTTTCCTATTTCAAAATTTTTAGTTTTCGGCGGTAAGAGCTCTGTCTGTGGAAAAAATGAAGATATTAGACTATTTTATGATTGCAAATGGTAAAGAATGTGATTAAAGGCTCTTTTCCTATTT
>NW_027064604.1:0-25341 GCF_032884065.1 Artemia franciscana
ATGTCAAAAGTTTTAGTTTTCGAGGGTAATAGCTATGTCTATGGAAAAAATGAAGATATTAGACTATTTTATGATTGCAAATGGTAAAGAATGTGATTAAAGGCTCTTTTCCTATTTCAAAAGTTTTAGTTTTCGGGAGTAAGAGCTTTGTCTGTGGAAAAAATGAAGATATTAGACAATTTTATGATTGCACATGGTAAAGAATGTGATTAAAGGCTCTTTTCCTATTTCAAAAGTTTTAGTTTTCGAGGGTAATAGCTACGTATGTTGAAAAAATGAAGATATTAGACTATTTTATGATTGCAAATGGTAAAAAATGTGATTAAAGGCTCTTTTCCTATGTCAAAAGTTTTAGTTTTCGAGGGTAATAGCTATTTCTGTGGAAAAAATGAAGATATTAGACTATTTTATGATTGCAAATGGTAAAGAATGTGATTAAAGGCTCTTTTCCTATGTCAAAAGTTTTAGTTTTCGAGTGTAATAGCTACGTATGTTGAAAAAATGAAGATATTAGACTATTTTATGATTAAAGAATGTGCTTAAAGGCTCTTTTCCTATGTAAAAAGTTTTAGTTTTCGAGGGTAATAGCTACGTATGTTGAAAAAATGAAGATATTAGACTATTTTATGATTGCACATGGTAAAGAATGTGCTTAAAGGCTCTTTTCCTATGTCAAAAGTTTTAGTTTTCGAGTGTAATAGCTATGTCGGTGGAAAAAATGAAGATATTAGACTATTTGATGATTGCAAATGGTAAAGAGTGTGATTAAAAGCTCTTTTCCTATTTCAAAATTTTTAGTTTTCGGGGGTAAGAGCCTTGTCTGTGGAAAAAATGAAGATATTAGACAATTTTATGATTGCACATGGTAAAGAATGTGATTAAAGGCTCTTTTACTATTTCAAAAGTTTTAGTTTTCGAGGGTAATAGCTACGTATGTTGAAAAAATGAAGATATTAGACTATTTTATGATTGCAAATGGTAAAGAATGTGATTAAAGGCTCTTTTCCTATGTCAAAAGTTTTAGTTTTCGAGGGTAATAGCTACGTATGTTGAAAAAATGAAGATATTAGACTATTTTATGATTGCAAATGCTAAAGAATGTGATTAAAGGCTCTTTTCCTATGTCAAAAGTTTTAGTTTTCGAGGGTAATAGCTACGTATGTTGAAAAAATGAAGACATTAGACTATTTTATGAGTACAAATGGTAAAGTATGTGATTAAAGACTCTTTTCCTATGTCAAAAGTTTTAGTTTTCGAGGGTAATAGCTACGTATGTTGAAAAAATAAAGATATTAGACTATTTTATGATTGCAAATGGTAGAGAATGTGATTAAAGGCTCTTTTCCTATGTCAAAAGTTTTAGTTTTCGAGGGTAATAGCTACGTATGTTGAAAAAATGAAGATATTAGACTATTTTATGATTGCACATGGTAAAGAATGTGATTAAAGGCTCTTTTCCTATTTCAAAAGTATTAGTTTTAGAGGGTAATAGCTACGTTTGTTGAAAAATGAAGATATTAGACTATTTTATGATTCCAAATGGTAAAGAATGTGATTAAAGGCTCTTTTCCTATTTCAAAAGTTTTAGTTTTCGAGGGTAATAGCTACGTATGTTGAAAAAATGAAGATATTAGACTATTTTATGATTGCAAATGGTAAAGAATGTGATTAAAGGCTCTTTTCCTGTTTCAAAAGTTTTAGTTTTCGAGGGTAATAGCTACGTATGTTGAAAAAATGAAGATATTAGACTATTTTATGATTGCAAATGGTAAAGAATGTGATTAAAGGCTCTTTTCCTATTTCAAAAGTTTTAGTTTTCGAGGGTAAGAGCTACGTATGTTGAAAAAATGAAGATATTAGACTATTTTATGATTAAAGAATGTGCTTAAAGGCTCTTTTCCTTTGTCAAAAGTTTTAGTTTTCGAGGGTAATAGCTAAGTCTGTGGAAAAATGAAGATATTAGACTATTTTATGATTGCACATGTTAAAGAATGTGCTTAAAGGCTCTTTTTCTATGTCAAAAGTTTTAGTTTTCGAGGGTAATAGCTATGTCTATGGAAAAAATGAAGATATTAGACTATTTTATGATTGCAAATGGTAAAGAATGTGATTAAAGGCTCTTTTCCTATTTCAAAAGTTTTAGTTTTCGGGAGTAAGAGCTTTGTCTGTGGAAAAAATGAAGATATTAGACAATTTTATGATTGCACATGGTAAAGAATGTGATTAAAGGCTCTTTTCCTATTTCAAAAGTTTTAGTTTTCGAGGGTAATAGCTACGTATGTTGAAAAAATGAAGATATTAGACTATTTTATGATTGCAAATGGTAAAAAATGTGATTAAAGGCTCTTTTCCTATGTCAAAAGTTTTAGTTTTCGAGGGTAATAGCTATTTCTGTGGAAAAATGAAGATATTAGACTATTTTATGATTGCAAATGGTAAAGAATGTGATTAAAGGCTCTTTTCCTATGTCAAAAGTTTTAGTTTTCGAGTGTAATAGCTACGTATATTGAAAAAATGAAGATATTAGACTATTTTATGATTAAAGAATGTGCTTAAAGGCTCTTTTCCTATGTCAAAAGTTTTAGTTTTCGAGGGTAATAGCTACGTATGTTGAAAAAATGAAGATATTAGACTATTTTATGATTGCACATGGTAAAGAATGTGCTTAAAGGCTCTTTTCCTATGTCAAAAGTTTTAGTTTTCGAGTTTAATAGCTATGTCGGTGGAAAAAATGAAGATATTAGACTATTTGATGATTGCAAATGGTAAAGAATGTGATTAAAAACTCTTTTCCTATTTCAAAATTTTTAGTTTTCGGGGGTAAGAGGCTTGTCTGTTGAAAAAATGAAGATATTAGACAATTTTATGATTGCACATGGTAAAGAATGTGATTAAAGGCTCTTTTACTATTTCAAAAGTTTTAGTTTTCGAGGGTAATATCTACGTATGTTGAAAAAATGAAGATATTAGACTATTTTATGATTGCAAATGGTAAAGAATGTGATTAAAGGCTCTTTTCCTATGTCAAAAGTTTTAGTTTTCGAGGGTAATAGCTAAGTATGTTGAAAAAATGAAGATATTAGACTATTTTATGATTGCAAATGCTAAAGAATGTGATTAAAGGCTCTTTTCCTATGTCAAAAGTTTTAGTTTTCGAGGGTAATAGCTACGTATGTTGAAAAAATGAAGACATTAGACTATTTTATGATTACAAATGGTAAAGTATGTGATTAAAGGCTCTTTTCCTATGTCAAAAGTTTTAGTTTTCGAGGGTAATAGCTACGTATGTTGAAAAAATAAAGATATTAGACTATTTTATGATTGCAAATGGTAGAGAATGTGATTAAAGGCTCTTTTCCTATGTCAAAAGTTTTAGTTTTCGAGGGTAATAGCTACGTATGTTGAAAAAATGAAGATATTAGACTATTTTATGATTGCAAATGGTAAATAATGATATTAAAGGCTCTTTTCCTATGTCAAAATTTTTAGTTTTCGAGGGTAATAGCTACGTATGTTGAAAAAATGAAGATATTAGACTATTTTATGATTGCAAATGGTAAAGAATGTGATTAAAGGCTCTTTTCCTATTTCAAAAGTTTTAGTTTTTGAGGGTAATAGCTACGTATGTTGAAAAAATGAAGATATTAGACTATTTTATGATAGCAAATGGTCCTATTTCAAAAGTTTTAGTTTTTGAGGGTAATAGCTACGTATGTTGAAAAAATGAAGATATTAGACTATTTTATGATTTCAAATGGTAGAGAATGTGATTAAAGGCTCTTTTCCTATGTCAAAAGTTTTAGTTTTCGAGGGTAATAGCTACGTATGTTGAAAAAATGAAGATATTAGACTATTTTATGATTGCAAATGGTAAAGAATGTGATTAAAGGCTCTTTTCCTATTTCAAAAGTTTTAGTTTTTGAGGGTAATAGCTACGTATGTTGAAAAAATGAAGATATTAGACTATTTTATGATTGCAAATGGTAAAGAATGTGATTAAAGGCTCTTTTCCTATGTGAAAAGTTTTAGTTTTCGAGGGTAATAGCTATGTCTGTGGAAAAAATGAAGATATTAGACTATTTTATGATTGCAAATGGTAAAGAATGTGATTAAAGGCTCTTTTCCTATGTCAAAAGTTTTAGTTTTCGAGGGTAATAGCTACGTATGTTGAAAAAAATGAAGATATTAGACTATTTTATGATTGCAAATGGTAAAGAATGTGATTAAAGGCTCTTTTCCTATGTCAAAAGTTTTAGTTTTCGAGGGTAATAGCTACGTATGTTGAAAAAATGAAGATTTAGCCTATTTTATGTTTGCACATGGTAAAAAATGTGATTAAAGGCTCTTTTCCTATTTCAAAAGTTTTAGTTTTCGAGGGTAATAGCTACGTATGTTGAAAAAATGAAGATATTAGAATATTTTATGATTGTAAATGGTAAAGAATGTGATTAAAGGCTCTTTTCCTATGTCAAAAGTTTTAGTTTTCGAGGGTAATAGCTACGTATGTTGAAAAATGAAGATATTAGACTATTTTATGATTGCAAATGGTAAAGAATGTGATTAAAGGCTCTTTTCCTATTTCAAAAGTTTTAGTTTTCGAGGGTAATAGCTACGTATGTTGGAAAAATGAAGATATTACACTATTTTATGATTGCACATGGTAAAGAATGTGCTTAAAGGCTCTTTTCCTATGTCAAAAGTTTTAGTTTTCGAGGGTAATAGCTATGTCTGTGGAAAAAATGAAGATATTAGACTATTTTATGATTGCAAATGGTAAAGAATGTGATTAAAGGCTCTTTTCCTATTTCTAAAGGTTTAGTTTTCGGGGGTAAGAGCTTTGTCTGTGGAAAAAATGAAGATATTAGACAATTTTATGATTGCACATGGTAAAGAATGTGATTAAAAGCTCTTTTCCTATTTCAAAAGTTTTAGTTTTCGAGGGTAATAGCTAGGTAAGTTGAAAAAATGAAGATATTAGACTATTTTATGATTGCAAATGGTAAAGAATGTGAATAAAGGCTCTTTTCCTATTTCAAAAGTTTTACTTTTCGAGGATAATAGCTACGAATGTTGAAAAAATGAAGATATTAGACTATTTTATGATTGCAAATGGTAAAGAATGTGATTAAAGGCTCTTTCCCTATGTCAAAAGTTTTAGTTTTCGAGGGTAATAGCTACGTATGTTGAAAAAACGAAGATATTAGACTATTTTATGATTGCAAATGGTAAAGAATGTGATTAAAGGCTCTTTTCCTATTTCAAAAGTTTTAGTTTTCGAGGGTAATAGCTTTGTCTGTGGAAAAAATGATTGCAAATGGTAAAGAATGTGATTAAAGGCTCTTTTCCTATGTCAAAAGTTTTAGTTTTCGAGGGTAATAGCTACGTATGTTGAAAAAATGAAGATATTAGACTATTTTATGATTGCACATGGTAAAGAATGTGATTAAAGGCTCTTTTCCTATGTCAAAAGTTTTAGTTTTCGAGGGTAATAGCTACGTATGCTGAAACAATAAGATATTAGACTATTTTATGATTGCAAATGGTAAAGAATGTGATTAAAGGCTCTTTTCCTATTTCAAAAGTTTTAGTTTTCGAGGGTAATAGCTACGTATGTTGAAAAAATGAAGATATTAGACTATTTTATGATTGCAAATGGTAAAGAATGTGATTAAAGGCTCTTTTCCTATTTCAAAAGTTTTACTTTTCGAGGGTAATAGCTACGAATGTTGAAAAAATGAAGATATTAGACTATTTTATGATTGCAAATGGTAAAGAATGTGATTAAAGGCTCTTTTCCTATGTCAAAAGTTTTAGTTTTCGAGGGTAATAGCTACGTATGTTGAAAAAATGAAGATATTAGACTATTTTATGATTGCAAATGGTAAAGAATGTGATTTAAGGCTCTTTTCCTATTTCAAAAGTTTTAGTTTTCGAGGGTAATAGCTTTGTCTGTGGAAAAAATAATTGCAAATGGTAAAGAATGTGATTAAAGGCTCTTTTCCTATGTCAAAAGTTTTAGTTTTCGAGGGTAATAGCTACGTATGTTGAAAAAATGAAGATATTAGACTATTTTATGATTGCAAATGGTAAAGAATGTGATTTAAGGCTCTTTTCCTATTTTAAAAGTTTTAGTTTTCGAGGGTAATAGCTTTGTCTGTGGAAAAAATGATTGCAAATGGTAAAGAATGTGATTAAAGGCTCTTTTCCTATGTCAAAAGTTTTAGTTTTCGAGGGTAATAGCTACGTATGTTGAAAAAATGAAGATATTAGACTATTTTATGATTGCACATAGTAAAGAATGTGATTAAAGGCTCTTTTCCTATTTCAAAAGTTTTAGTTTTCGAGGGTAATAGCTATGCCTGTGGAAAAAATGAAGATATTAGACTATTTTATGATTGCAAATGGTAAAGATTTTGATTGAAGGCTCTTTTCCTATGTCAAAAGTTTTAGTTTTCGAGGGTAATAGCTACGTATTTTGAAAAAAATGAAGATATTAGACAATTTTATGATTGCAAATGGTAAAGAATGTGATTAAAGGCTCTTTTCCTATGTCAAAAGTTTTAGTTTTCGAGGGTAATAGCTACGTATGTTGAAAAAATGAAGATATTAGACTATTTTATGATTGCAAATGGTAAAGAATGTGATTAAAGGCTAATTTCCTATGTCAAAAGTTTTAGTTTTCGAGGGTAATAGCTACGTATGTTGAAAAAATTAAGATATTAGACTATTTTATGTTTGCACATGGTAAAGAATGTGATTAAAGGCTCTTTTCCTATTTCAAAAGTTTTAGTTTTCGAGGGTAATAGCTAAGTATGTTGAAAAAATGAAGATATTAGACTATTTTATGATTGTAAATGGTAAAGAATGTGATTAAAGGCTCTTTTCCTATGTCAAAAATTTTAGTTTTCGAGGGTAATAGCTACGTATGTTGAAAAAACGAAGATATTAGACTATTTTATGATTGCAAATGGTAAAGAATGTGATTAAAGGCTCTTTTCCTATTTCAAAAGTTTTAGTTTTCGAGGGTACTAGCTACGTATGTTGGAAAAATGAAGATATTAGACTATTTTATGATTGCACATGGTAAAGAATGTGCTTAAAGGCTCTTTTCCTATTTCAAAAGTTTTAGTTTTCGGGGGTAATAGCTTTGTTTGTGGAAAAAATGAATATATTAGACTATTTTATGATTGCAAATGGTAAAGAATGTGATTAAAGGCTCTTTTCCTATTTCAAAAGTTTTAGTTTTCGGGGGTAACAGCTTTGTCTGTGGAAAAAATGAAGATATTAGACAATTTTATGATTGCACATGGTAAAGAATGTGATTAAAGGCTCTTTTCCTATTTCAAAAGTTTTAGTTTTCGAGGGTAATAGCTACGTATGTTGAAAAAATGAAGATATTAGACTATTTTATGATTGCAAATGGTGATTGGAATGTGATTAAAGGCTCTTTTCCTATGTCAAAAGTTTTAGTTTTCGAGGGTAATAGCTACGTATGTTGAAAAAATGAAGATATTAGACTATTTTATGATTGCACATGGTAAAGAATGTGATTAAAGGCTCTTTTCCTATTTCAAAAGTTTTACTTTTCGAGGGTAATAGCTACGAATGTTGAAAAAATGAAGATATTAGACTATCTTATGATTGCAAATGGTAAAGAATGTGATTAAAGGCTCTTTTCCTATTTCAAAAGTTTTAGTTTTCGAGGGTAATAGCTACGTATGTTGAAAAAATGAAGATATTAGACTATTTTATGATTGCAAATGGTAAAGAATGTGATTAAAGGCTCTTTTCCTATTTCAAAAGTTTTAGTTCTCGAGGGTAATAGCTACGTATGTTGAAAAAATGAAGACATTAGACTATTTTATGATTACAAATGGTAAAGTATGTGATTAAAGGCTCTTTTCCTATGTCAAAAGTTTTAGTTTTCGAGGGTAATAGCTACGTATGTTGAAAAAATAAAGATATTAGACTATTTTATGATTGCAAATGGTAGAGAATGTGATTAAAGGCTCTTTTCCTATGTCAAAAGTTTTAGTTTTCGAGGGTAATAGCTACGTATGTTGAAAAAATGAAGATATTAGACTATTTTATGATTGCAAATGGTAAATAATGATATTAAAGGCTCTTTTCCTATGTCAAAATTTTTAGTTTTCGAGGGTAATAGCTACGTATGTTGAAAAAATGAAGATATTAGACTATTTTATGATTGCAAATGGTAAAGAATGTGATTAAAGGCTCTTTTCCTATTTCAAAAGTTTTAGTTTTTGAGGGTAATAGCTACGTATGTTGAAAAAATGAAGATATTAGACTATTTTATGATAGCAAATGGTCCTATTTCAAAAGTTTTAGTTTTTGAGGGTAATAGCTACGTATGTTGAAAAAATGAAGATATTAGACTATTTTATGATTTCAAATGGTAGAGAATGTGATTAAAGGCTCTTTTCCTATGTCAAAAGTTTTAGTTTTCGAGGGTAATAGCTACGTATGTTGAAAAAATGAAGATATTAGACTATTTTATGATTGCAAATGGTAAAGAATGTGATTAAAGGCTCTTTTCCTATTTCAAAAGTTTTAGTTTTTGAGGGTAATAGCTACGTATGTTGAAAAAATGAAGATATTAGACTATTTTATGATTGCAAATGGTAAAGAATGTGATTAAAGGCTCTTTTCCTATGTGAAAAGTTTTAGTTTTCGAGGGTAATAGCTATGTCTGTGGAAAAAATGAAGATATTAGACTATTTTATGATTGCAAATGGTAAAGAATGTGATTAAAGGCTCTTTTCCTATGTCAAAAGTTTTAGTTTTCGAGGGTAATAGCTACGTATGTTGAAAAAAATGAAGATATTAGACTATTTTATGATTGCAAATGGTAAAGAATGTGATTAAAGGCTCTTTTCCTATGTCAAAAGTTTTAGTTTTCGAGGGTAATAGCTACGTATGTTGAAAAAATGAAGATTTAGCCTATTTTATGTTTGCACATGGTAAAAAATGTGATTAAAGGCTCTTTTCCTATTTCAAAAGTTTTAGTTTTCGAGGGTAATAGCTACGTATGTTGAAAAAATGAAGATATTAGAATATTTTATGATTGTAAATGGTAAAGAATGTGATTAAAGGCTCTTTTCCTATGTCAAAAGTTTTAGTTTTCGAGGGTAATAGCTACGTATGTTGAAAAATGAAGATATTAGACTATTTTATGATTGCAAATGGTAAAGAATGTGATTAAAGGCTCTTTTCCTATTTCAAAAGTTTTAGTTTTCGAGGGTAATAGCTACGTATGTTGGAAAAATGAAGATATTACACTATTTTATGATTGCACATGGTAAAGAATGTGCTTAAAGGCTCTTTTCCTATGTCAAAAGTTTTAGTTTTCGAGGGTAATAGCTATGTCTGTGGAAAAAATGAAGATATTAGACTATTTTATGATTGCAAATGGTAAAGAATGTGATTAAAGGCTCTTTTCCTATTTCTAAAGGTTTAGTTTTCGGGGGTAAGAGCTTTGTCTGTGGAAAAAATGAAGATATTAGACAATTTTATGATTGCACATGGTAAAGAATGTGATTAAAAGCTCTTTTCCTATTTCAAAAGTTTTAGTTTTCGAGGGTAATAGCTAGGTAAGTTGAAAAAATGAAGATATTAGACTATTTTATGATTGCAAATGGTAAAGAATGTGAATAAAGGCTCTTTTCCTATTTCAAAAGTTTTACTTTTCGAGGATAATAGCTACGAATGTTGAAAAAATGAAGATATTAGACTATTTTATGATTGCAAATGGTAAAGAATGTGATTAAAGGCTCTTTCCCTATGTCAAAAGTTTTAGTTTTCGAGGGTAATAGCTACGTATGTTGAAAAAACGAAGATATTAGACTATTTTATGATTGCAAATGGTAAAGAATGTGATTAAAGGCTCTTTTCCTATTTCAAAAGTTTTAGTTTTCGAGGGTAATAGCTTTGTCTGTGGAAAAAATGATTGCAAATGGTAAAGAATGTGATTAAAGGCTCTTTTCCTATGTCAAAAGTTTTAGTTTTCGAGGGTAATAGCTACGTATGTTGAAAAAATGAAGATATTAGACTATTTTATGATTGCACATGGTAAAGAATGTGATTAAAGGCTCTTTTCCTATGTCAAAAGTTTTAGTTTTCGAGGGTAATAGCTACGTATGCTGAAACAATAAGATATTAGACTATTTTATGATTGCAAATGGTAAAGAATGTGATTAAAGGCTCTTTTCCTATTTCAAAAGTTTTAGTTTTCGAGGGTAATAGCTACGTATGTTGAAAAAATGAAGATATTAGACTATTTTATGATTGCAAATGGTAAAGAATGTGATTAAAGGCTCTTTTCCTATTTCAAAAGTTTTACTTTTCGAGGGTAATAGCTACGAATGTTGAAAAAATGAAGATATTAGACTATTTTATGATTGCAAATGGTAAAGAATGTGATTAAAGGCTCTTTTCCTATGTCAAAAGTTTTAGTTTTCGAGGGTAATAGCTACGTATGTTGAAAAAATGAAGATATTAGACTATTTTATGATTGCAAATGGTAAAGAATGTGATTTAAGGCTCTTTTCCTATTTCAAAAGTTTTAGTTTTCGAGGGTAATAGCTTTGTCTGTGGAAAAAATAATTGCAAATGGTAAAGAATGTGATTAAAGGCTCTTTTCCTATGTCAAAAGTTTTAGTTTTCGAGGGTAATAGCTACGTATGTTGAAAAAATGAAGATATTAGACTATTTTATGATTGCAAATGGTAAAGAATGTGATTTAAGGCTCTTTTCCTATTTTAAAAGTTTTAGTTTTCGAGGGTAATAGCTTTGTCTGTGGAAAAAATGATTGCAAATGGTAAAGAATGTGATTAAAGGCTCTTTTCCTATGTCAAAAGTTTTAGTTTTCGAGGGTAATAGCTACGTATGTTGAAAAAATGAAGATATTAGACTATTTTATGATTGCACATAGTAAAGAATGTGATTAAAGGCTCTTTTCCTATTTCAAAAGTTTTAGTTTTCGAGGGTAATAGCTATGCCTGTGGAAAAAATGAAGATATTAGACTATTTTATGATTGCAAATGGTAAAGATTTTGATTGAAGGCTCTTTTCCTATGTCAAAAGTTTTAGTTTTCGAGGGTAATAGCTACGTATTTTGAAAAAAATGAAGATATTAGACAATTTTATGATTGCAAATGGTAAAGAATGTGATTAAAGGCTCTTTTCCTATGTCAAAAGTTTTAGTTTTCGAGGGTAATAGCTACGTATGTTGAAAAAATGAAGATATTAGACTATTTTATGATTGCAAATGGTAAAGAATGTGATTAAAGGCTAATTTCCTATGTCAAAAGTTTTAGTTTTCGAGGGTAATAGCTACGTATGTTGAAAAAATTAAGATATTAGACTATTTTATGTTTGCACATGGTAAAGAATGTGATTAAAGGCTCTTTTCCTATTTCAAAAGTTTTAGTTTTCGAGGGTAATAGCTACGTATGTTGAAAAAATGAAGATATTAGACTATTTTATGATTGTAAATGGTAAAGAATGTGATTAAAGGCTCTTTTCCTATGTCAAAAATTTTAGTTTTCGAGGGTAATAGCTACGTATGTTGAAAAAACGAAGATATTAGACTATTTTATGATTGCAAATGGTAAAGAATGTGATTAAAGGCTCTTTTCCTATTTCAAAAGTTTTAGTTTTCGAGGGTACTAGCTACGTATGTTGGAAAAATGAAGATATTAGACTATTTTATGATTGCACATGGTAAAGAATGTGCTTAAAGGCTCTTTTCCTATTTCAAAAGTTTTAGTTTTCGGGGGTAATAGCTTTGTTTGTGGAAAAAATGAATATATTAGACTATTTTATGATTGCAAATGGTAAAGAATGTGATTAAAGGCTCTTTTCCTATTTCAAAAGTTTTAGTTTTCGGGGGTAACAGCTTTGTCTGTGGAAAAAATGAAGATATTAGACAATTTTATGATTGCACATGGTAAAGAATGTGATTAAAGGCTCTTTTCCTATTTCAAAAGTTTTAGTTTTCGAGGGTAATAGCTACGTATGTTGAAAAAATGAAGATATTAGACTATTTTATGATTGCAAATGGTGATTGGAATGTGATTAAAGGCTCTTTTCCTATGTCAAAAGTTTTAGTTTTCGAGGGTAATAGCTACGTATGTTGAAAAAATGAAGATATTAGACTATTTTATGATTGCACATGGTAAAGAATGTGATTAAAGGCTCTTTTCCTATTTCAAAAGTTTTACTTTTCGAGGGTAATAGCTACGAATGTTGAAAAAATGAAGATATTAGACTATCTTATGATTGCAAATGGTAAAGAATGTGATTAAAGGCTCTTTTCCTATTTCAAAAGTTTTAGTTTTCGAGGGTAATAGCTACGTATGTTGAAAAAATGAAGATATTAGACTATTTTATGATTGCAAATGGTAAAGAATGTGATTAAAGGCTCTTTTCCTATTTCAAAAGTTTTAGTTCTCGAGGGTAATAGCTACGTATGTTGAAAAAATGAAGATATTAGACTATTTTATGATTGCAAATGGTAAAGAATGTGATTAAAGGCTCTTTTCCTAGTTCAAAAGTTTTAGTTTTCGAGGGTAATAGCTATGTCCGTGGAAAAAATGAAGATATTAGACTATTTTATGAATGCAAATGGTAAAGAATTTGATTGAAGGCTCTTTTCCTATGTCAAAAGTTTTAGTTTTCGAGGGTAATAGCTACGTATTTTGAAAAAATGAAGATATTAGACAATTTTATGATTGCACATGGTAAAGAATGTGATTAAAGGCTCTTTTCCTATTCAAAAGTTTTACTTTTCGAGGGTAATAGCTACGAATGTTGAAAAAATGAAGATATTAGACTATCTTATGATTGCAAATGGTAAAGAATGTGATTAAAGGCTCTTTTCCTATTTCAAAAGTTTTCGTTTTCGAGGGTAATAGCTACGTATGTTGAAAAAATGAAGATATTAGACTATTTTATGATTGCAAATGGTAAAGAATGTGATTAAAGGCTAAATTCCTATGTCAAAAGTTTTAGTTTTCGAGGGTAATAGCTACGTATGTTGAAAAAATTAAGATATTAGACTATTTTATGTTTGCACATGGTAAAGAATGTGATTAAAGGCTCTTTTCCTATTTCAAAAGTTTTAGTTTTCGAGGGTAATAGCTACGTATGTTGAAAAAATGAAGATATTAGACTATTTTATGATTGTAAATGGTAAAGAATGTGATTAAAGGCTCTTTTCCTATGTCAAAAATTTTAGTTTTCGAGGGTAATAGCTACGTATGTTGAAAAAACGAAGATATTAGACTATTTTATGATTGCAAATGGTAAAGAATGTGATTAAAGGCTCTTTTCCTATTTCAAAAGTTTTAGTTTTCGAGGGTACTAGCTACGTATGTTGGAAAAATGAAGATATTAGACGATTTTATGATTGCACATGGTAAAGAATGTGCTTAAAGGCTCTTTTCCTATTTCAAAAGTTTTAGTTTTCGGGGGTAATAGCTTTGTTTGTGGAAAAAATGAATATATTAGACTATTTTATGATTGCAAATGGTAAAGAATGTGATTAAAGGCTCTTTTCCTATTTCAAAAGTTTTAGTTTTCGGGGGTAACAGCTTTGTCTGTGGAAAAAATGAAGATATTAGACAATTTTATGATTGCACATGGTAAAGAATGTGATTAAAGGCTCTTTTCCTATTTCAAAAGTTTTAGTTTTCGAGGGTAATAGCTACGTATGTTGAAAAAATGAAGATATTAGACTATTTTATGATTGCAAATGGTGATTGGAATGTGATTAAAGGCTCTTTTCCTATGTCAAAAGTTTTAGTTTTCGAGGGTAATAGCTACGTATGTTGAAAAAATGAAGATATTAGACTATTTTATGATTGCACATGGTAAAGAATGTGATTAAAGGCTCTTTTCCTATTTCAAAAGTTTTACTTTTCGAGGGTAATAGCTACGAATGTTGAAAAAATGAAGATATTAGACTATCTTATGATTGCAAATGGTAAAGAATGTGATTAAAGGCTCTTTTCCTATTTCAAAAGTTTTAGTTTTCGAGGGTAATAGCTACGTATGTTGAAAAAATGAAGATATTAGACTATTTTATGATTGCAAATGGTAAAGAATGTGATTAAAGGCTCTTTTTCTGTTTCAAAAGTTTAGTTCTCGAGGGTAATAGCTACGTATGTTGAAAAAATGAAGATATTAGACTATTTTATGATTGCAAATGGTAAAGAATGTGATTAAAGGCTCTTTTCCTAGTTCAAAAGTTTTAGTTTTCGAGGGTAATAGCTATGTCCGTGGAAAAAATGAAGATTTTAGACTATTTTATGAATGCAAATGGTAAAGAATTTGATTGAAGGCTCTTTTCCTATGTCAAAAGTTTTAGTTTTCGAGGGTAATAGCTACGTATTTTGAAAAAATGAAGATATTAGACAATTTTATGATTGCAAATGGTAAAGAATGTCATTAAAGGCTCTTTCCTATGTCAAAAGTTTTAGTTTTCGAGGGTAATAGCTACGTATGTTTGAAAAAAATGAAGATATTAGACTAGTTTATGATTGCAAATGGTAAAGAATGTGATTAAAGGCTATTTTCCTATGTCAAAAGTTTTAGTTTTCGAGGGTAATAGCTACGTATGTTGAAAAAATGAAGATATTAAACTATTTTATGTTTGCACATGGTAAAGAATGTGATTAAAGGCTCTTTTCCTATGTCAAAAGTTTTAGTTTTCGAGGGTAATAGCTACGTATGTTGAAAAAATGAAGATATTAGACTATTTTATGATTGCAAATTGTAAAGAATGTGATTAAAGGCTCTTTTCCTATTTCAAAAGTTTTAGTTTTCGAGGGTAATAGCTACGTATGTTGAAAAAATGAAGATATTAGACTATTTTATGATTGTAAATGGTAAAGAATGTGATTAAAGGCTCTATTCCTATGTCAAAAGTTTTAGTTTTCGAGGGTAATAGCTACGTATGTTGAAAAAATGAAGATATTAGACTATTTTATGATTTCAAATGGTAAAGAATGTGATTAAAGGCTCTTTTCCTATTTCAAAAGTTTTAGTTTTCGAGGGTAATAGCTACGTATGTTTGAAAAATGAAGATATTAGACTATTTTATGATTGCACATGGTAAAGAATGTGCTTAAAGGCTCTTTTCCTATGTCAAAAGTTTTAGTTTTCGAGGGTAATAGCTATGTCTGTGGAAAAAATGAAGATATTAGACTATTTTATGATTGCAAATGGTAAAGAGTGTGATTAAAGGCTCTTTTCCTATTTCAAAAGGTTTAGTTTTCGGGGGTAAGAGCTTTGTCTGTGGAAAAAATGAAGATATTAGACAATTTTATGATTGCACAAGGTAAAGAATGTGATTAAAGGCTCTTTTCCCATGTCAAAAGTTTTAGTTTTCGAGGGTAATAGCTATGTCTGTGGAAAAAATGAAGATATTAGACTATTTTATGATTGCAAATGGTAAAGAGTGTGATTAAAGGCTCTTTTCCTATTTCAAAAGGTTTAGTTTTCGGGGGTAAGAGCTTTGTCTGTGGAAAAAATGAAGATATTAGACAATTTTATGATTGCACATGGTAAAGAATGTGATTAAAAGCTCTTTTCCTATTTCAAAAGTTTTAGTTTTCGAGGGTAATAGCTAGGTAAGTTGAAAAAATGAAGATATTAGACTATTTTATGATTGCACATGGTAAAGAATGTGCTTAAAGGCTCTTTTCCTATGTCAAAAGTTTTAGTTTTCGAGGGTAATAGCTATGTCTGTGGAAAAAATGAAGATATTAGACTATTTTATGATTGCAAATGGTAAAGAATGTGATTAAAGGCTCTTTTCCTATTTCAAAAGGTTTAGTTTTCGGGGGTAAGAGCTTTGTCTGTGGAAAAAAATGAAGATATTAGACAATTTTATGATTGCACATGGTAAAGAATGTGATTAAAAGCTCTTTTCCTATTCAAAAGTTTTAGTTTTCGAGGGTAATAGCTAGGTAAGTTGAAAAAATGAAGATATTAGACTATTTTATGATTGCAGATGGTAAAGAATGTGATTAAAGGCTCTTTTCCCATGTCAAAAGTTTTAGTTTTTGAGGGTAATTGCTACGTATGTTGAAAAAATGAAGATATTAGACTATTTTATGAATTGCACATGGTAAAGAATGTGAATAAAGGCTCTTTTCCTATTTCAAAAGTTTTACTTTTCGAGGGTAATAGCTACGAATGTTGAAAAAATGAAGATATTAGACTATTTTATGATTGCAAATGGTAAAGAATGTGATTAAAGGCTCTTTTCCTATGTCAAAAGTTTTAGTTTTCGAGGGTAATAGCTACGTATGTTGAAAAAAATGAAGATATTAGACTATTTTATGATTGCACATGGTAAAGAATGTGATTAAAGGCTCTTTTCCCATGTCAAAAGTTTTAGTTTTCGAGGGTAATAGCTATGTCTGTGGAAAAAATGAAGATATTAGACTATTTTATGATTGCAAATGGTAAAGAGTGTGATTAAAGGCTCTTTTCCTATTTCAAAAGGTTTAGTTTTCGGGGGTAAGAGCATTGTCTGTGGAAAAAATGAAGATATTAGACAATTTTATGATTGCACATGGTAAATAATGTGATTAAAAGCTCTTTTCCTATTTCAAAAGTTTTAGTTTTCGAGGGTAATAGCTAGGTAAGTTGAAAAAATGAAGATATTAGACTATTTTATGATTGCACATGGTAAAGAATGTGCTTAAAGGCTCTTTTCCTATGTCAAAAGTTTTAGTTTTCGAGGGTAATAGCTATGTCTGTGGAAAAAATGAAGATATTAGACTATTTTATGATTGCAAATGGTAAAGAATGTGATTAAAGGCTCTTTTCCTATTTCAAAAGTTTTAGTTTTCGAGGGTAATAGCTACGTATATTGAAAAAATAAGATATTAGACTATTTTATGATTGCAGATGGTAAAGAATGTGATTAAAGGCTCTTTTCCATGTCAAAAGTTTTAGTTTTTGAGGGTAATAGCTACGTATGTTGAAAAAATGAAGATATTAGACTATTTTATGATTGCACATGGTAAAGAATGTGAATAAAGGCTCTTTTCCTATTTCAAAAGTTTTACTTTTCGAGGGTAATAGACACGAATGTTGAAAAAATGAAGATATTAGACTATTTTATGATTGCAAATGGTAAAGAATGTGATTAAAGGCTCTTTTCCTATGTCAAAAGTTTTAGTTTTCGAGGGTAATAGCTACGTATGTTGAAAAAATGAAGATATTAGACTATTTTATGATTGCACATGGTAAAGAATGTGAATAAAGGCTCTTTTCCTATTTCAAAAGTTTTACTTTTCGAGGGTAATAGCTACGAATGTTGAAAAAAATGAAGATATTAGACTATTTTATGATTGCAAATGGTAAAGAATGTGATTAAAGGCTGTTTTCCTATTTCAAAAGGCTTAGTTTTCGAGGGGTAATAGCTTTGTCTGTGGAAAAAATAATTGCAAATGGTAAAGAATGTGATTAAAGGCTCTTTTCCTATGTCAAAAGTTTTAGTTTTCGAGGGTAATAGCTACGTATGTTGAAAAAATGAAGATATTAGACTATTTTATGATTGCACATGGTAAAGAATGTGATTAAAGGCTCTTTTCCTATGTCAAAAGTTTTAGTTTTCGAGGGTAATAGCTACGTATGTTGAAAAAATAAGATATTAGACTATTTTATGATTGCAAATGGTAAAGGATGTGATTAAAGGCTCTTTTCCTATTTCAAAAGTTTTAGTTTTCGAGGGTAATAGCTACGTATGTTGAAAAAATGAAGATATTAGACTATTTTATGATTGCAAATGGTAAATAATGTGATTAAAGGCTCTTTTCCTATGTCAAAAGTTTTAGTTTTCGAGGGTAATAGCTACGTATGTTGAAAAAATGAAGATATTAGACTATTTTATGATTGCAAATGGTAAAGAATTGATTAAAGGCTCTTTTCCTATTTCAAAAGTTTTAGTTTTCGAGGGTACTAGCTACGTATGTTGGAAAAATGAAGATATTAGACTATTTATGATTGCACATGGTAAAGAATGTGCTTAAAGGCTCTTTTCCTATTTCAAAAGTTTTAGTTTTCGGGGGGTAATAGCTTTGTCTGTGGAAAAAATGAAGATATTAGACTATTTTATGATTGCAAATGGTAAAGAATGTGATTAAAGGCTCTTTTCCTATTTCAAAAGTTTTAGTTTTCGGGGGTAAGAGCTTTGTCTGTGGAAAAAATGAAGATATTAGACAATTTTATGATTGCACATGGTAAAGAATGTGATTAAAGGCTCTTTTCCTATTTCAAAAGTTTTAGTTTTCGAGGGTAATAGCTACGTATGTTGAAAAAATGAAGATATTAGACTATTTTATGATTGCAAATGGTGATTGGAATGTGATTAAAGGCTCTTTTCCTATGTCAAAAGTTTTAGTTTTCGAGGGTAATAGCTACGTATGTTGAAAAAATGAAGATATTAGACTATTTTATGATTGCACATGGTAAAGAATGTGATTAAAGGCTCTTTTCCTATTTCAAAAGTTTTACTTTTCGAGGGTAATAGCTACGAATGTTGAAAAAATGAAGATATTAGACTATCTTATGATTGCAAATGGTAAAGAATGTGATTAAAGGCTCTTTTCCTATGTCAAAAGTTTTAATTTTCGAGGGTAATAGCTACGTATGTTGAAAAAATGAAGATATTAGACTATTTTATGATTGCAAATGGTAAAGAATGTGATTAAAGGCTCTTTTCCTATTTCAAAAGTTTTAGTTTTTGAGGGTAATAGCTACGTATGTTGAAAAAATAAGATATTAGACTATTTTATGATTGCAAATGGTAAAGAATGTGATTAAAGGCTCTTTTCCTATTTCAAAAGTTTTAGTTTTCGAGGGTAATAGCTACGTATGTTGAAAAAATGAAGATATTAGACTATTTTATGATTGCAAATGGTAAAGAATGTGATTAAAGGCTCTTTTCCTATGTCAAAAGTTTTAGTTTTCGAGGGTAATAGCTACGTATGTTGAAAAAATGAAGATATTAGACTATTTTATGATTACACATGGTAAAGAATGTGATTAAAGGCTCTTTTCCTATTTCAAAAGTTTTATTTTTCGAGGGTAATAGCTACGTATGTTGACAACATGAAGATATTAGACTCTTTTATAATTGCAAATGGTAAAGAATGTGATTAAAGGCTCTTTTCCTATTTCAAAAGTTTTAGTTTTCGAGGGTAATAGCTACGTATGTTGAAAAAACGAAGATATTAGACTATTTTATGATTGCAAATTGTAAAGAATGTGATTAAAGGCTCTTTTCCTATTTCAAAAGTTTTGGTTTTCGAGGGTAATAGCTACGTATGTTGAAAAAAAGAAGATATTAGACTATTTTATTATTGCACATGGTAAGGAATGTGATTAAAGGCTCTTTTCCTATGTCGAAAGTATTAGTTTTCGAGGGTAATAGCTACGTATGTTTAAAAAATGAAGATATTAGACTATTTTATGATTGCACATGGTAAAGAATGTGATTAAAGGCTCTTTTCCTATTTCAAAAGTTTTAGTTTTCGAGGGTAATAGCTAAGTATGTTGAAAAAATGAAGATATTAGACTATTTTATGATTGCAAATGGTAAAGAATGTGATTAAAGGCTCTTTTCCAATTTCAAAAGTTTTAGTTCTCGAGGGTAATAGCTACGTATGTTGAAAAAATGAAGATATTAGACTATTTTATGATTGCAAATGGTAAAGAATGTGATTAAAGGCTCTTTTCCTATGTCAAAAGTTTTAGTTTTCGAGGGTAATAGCTACGTATGTTGAAAAAAATGAAGATATTAGACTATTTTATGATTGCAAATGGTAAAGAATGTGATTAAAGGCTCTTTTCCTATGTCAAAAGTTTTAGTTTTCGAGGGTAATAGCTACGTATGTTGAAAAAATGAAGATATTAGACTATTTTATGTTTGCACATGGTAAAGAATGTGATTAAAGGCTCTTTTCCTATTTCAAAAGTTTTAGTTTTCGAGGGTAATAGCTACGTATGTTGAAAAAATGAAGATATTAGACTATTTTATGATTGTAAATGGTAAAGAATGTGATTAAAGGCTCTTTTCCTATGTCAAAAGTTTTAGTTTTCGAGGGTAATAGCTACGTATGTTGAAAAAATGAAGATATTAGAATATTTTATGATTTCAAATGGTAAAGAATGTGATTAAAGGCTCTTTTCCTATTTCAAAAGTTTTAGTTTTCGAGGGTAATAGCTACGTATGTTGGAAAAATGAAGATATTAGACTATTTTATGATTGCACATGGTAAAGAATGTGCTTAAAGGCTCTTTTCCTATGTCAAAAGTTTTAGTTTTCGAGGGTAATAGCTATGTCTGTGGAAAAAATGAAGATATTAGACTATTTTATGATTGCAAATGGTAAAGAATGTGATTAAAGGCTCTTTTCCTATTTCAAAAGTTTTACTTTTCGAGGGTAATAGCTACGAATGTTGAAAAAATGAAGATATTAGACTATCTTATGATTGCAAATGGTAAAGAATGTGATTAAAGGCTCTTTTCCTATGTCAAAAGTTTTAATTTTCGAGGGTAATAGCTACGTATGTTGAAAAAATGAAGATATTAGACTATTTTATGATTGCAAATGTAAAGAATGTGATTAAAGGCTCTTTTCCTATTTCAAAAGTTTTAGTTTTTGAGGGTAATAGCTACGTATGTTGAAAAAATAAGATATTAGACTATTTTATGATTGCAAATGGTAAAGAATGTGATTAAAGGCTCTTTTCCTATTTCAAAAGTTTTAGTTTTCGAGGGTAATAGCTACGTATGTGAAAAAATGAAGATATTAGACTATTTTATGATTGCAAATGGTAAAGAATGTGATTAAAGGCTCTTTTCCTATGTCAAAAGTTTTAGTTTTCGAGGGTAATAGCTACGTATGTTGAAAAAATGAAGATATAGACTATTTTATGATTACACATGGTAAAGAATGTGATTAAAGGCTCTTTTCCTATTTCAAAAGTTTTATTTTTCGAGGGTAATAGCTACGTATGTTGACAACATGAAGATATTAGACTCTTTTATAATTGCAAATGGTAAAGAATGTGATTAAAGGCTCTTTTCCTATTTCAAAGTTTAGTTTTCGAGGGTAATAGCTACGTATGTTGAAAAAATGAAGATATTAGACTATTTTATGATTGCAAATGTAAAGAATGTGATTAAAGGCTCTTTTCCTATTTCAAAAGTTTTGGTTTTCGAGGGTAATAGCTACGTATGTTGAAAAAAAGAAGATATTAGACTATTTTATTATTGCACATGGTAAGGAATGTGATTAAAGGCTCTTTTCCTATGTCGAAAGTATTAGTTTTCGAGGGTAATAGCTACGTATGTTTAAAAAATGAAGATATTAGACTATTTTATGATTGCACATGGTAAAGAATGTGATTAAAGGCTCTTTTCCTATTTCAAAAGTTTTAGTTTTCGAGGGTAATAGCTAAGTATGTTGAAAAAATGAAGATATTAGACTATTTTATGATTGCAAATGGTAAAGAATGTGATTAAAGGCTCTTTTCCTATTTCAAAAGTTTCAGTTCTCGAGGGTAATAGCTACGTATGTTGAAAAAATGAAGATATTAGACTATTTTATGATTGCAAATGGTAAAGAATGTGATTAAAGGCTCTTTTCCTATGTCAAAAGTTTTAGTTTTCGAGGGTAATAGCTACGTATGTTGAAAAAAATGAAGATATTAGACTATTTTATGATTGCAAATGGTAAAGAATGTGATTAAAGGCTCTTTTCCTATGTCAAAAGTTTTAGTTTTCGAGGGTAATAGCTACGTATGTTGAAAAAATGAAGATATTAGACTATTTTATGTTTGCACATGGTAAAGAATGTGATTAAAGGCTCTTTTCCTATTTCAAAAGTTTTAGTTTTCGAGGGTAATAGCTACGTATGTTGAAAAAATGAAGATATTAGACTATTTTATGATTGTAAATGGTAAAGAATGTGATTAAAGGCTCTTTTCCTATGTCAAAAGTTTTAGTTTTCGAGGGTAATAGCTACGTATGTTGAAAAAATGAAGATATTAGAATATTTTATGATTTCAATTGGTAAAGAATGTGATTAAAGGCTCTTTTCCTATTTCAAAAGTTTTAGTTTTCGAGGGTAATAGCTACGTATGTTGGAAAAATGAAGATATTAGACTATTTTATGATTGCACATGGTAAAGAATGTGCTTAAAGGCTCTTTTCCTATGTCAAAAGTTTTAGTTTTCGAGGGGTAATAGCTATGTCTGTGGAAAAAATGAAGATATTAGACTATTTTATGATTGCAAATGGTAAAGAATGTGATTAAAGGCTCTTTTCCTATTTCAAAAGGTTTAGTTTTCGGGGGTAAGAGCTTTGTCTGTGGAAAAAATGAAGATATTAGACAATTTTATGATTGCACATGGTAAAGAATGTGATTAAAAGCTCTTTTCCTATTTCAAAAGTTTTAGTTTTCGAGGGTAATAGCTAGGTAAGTTGAAAAAATGAAGATATTAGACTATTTTATGATTGCAGATGGTAAAGAATGTGATTAAAGGCTCTTTTCCCATGTCAAAAGTTTTAGTTTTTGAGGGTAATAGCTACGTATGTTGGAAAAATGAAGATATTAGACTATTTTATGATTGCACATGGTAAAGAATGTGCTTAAAGGCTCTTTTCCTATGTCAAAAGTTTTAGTTTTCGAGGGTAATAACTACGTATGTTGGAAAAAATGAATATATTAGACTATTTTATGATTGCAAATGGTAAAGAATGTGATTAAAGGCTCTTTTCCTATTTCAAAAGTTTTAGTTCTCGAGGGTAATAGCTACGTATGTTGAAAAAATGAAGATATTAGACTATTTTATGATTGCAAATGGTAAAGAATGTGATTAAAGGCTCTTTTCCTATGTCAAAAGTTTTAGTTTTCGAGGGTAATAGCTACGTATGTTGAAAAAAATGAAGATATTAGACTATTTTATGATTGCAAATGGTAAAGAATGTGATTAAAGGCTCTTTTCCTATGTCAAAAGTTTTAGTTTTCGAGGGTAATAGCTACGTATGTTGAAAAAATGAAGATATTAGACTATTTTATGTTTGCACATGGTAAAGAATGTGATTAAAGGCTCTTTTCCTATTTCAAAAGTTTTAGTTTTCGAGGGTAATAGCTACGTATGTTGAAAAAATGAAGATATTAGACTATTTTATGATTGTAAATGGTAAAGAATGTGATTAAAGGCTCTTTTCCTATGTCAAAAATTTTAGTTTTCGAGGGTAATAGCTACGTATGTTGAAAAAATGAAGATATTAGAATATTTTATGATTTCAAATGGTAAAGAATGTGATTAAAGGCTCTTTTCCTATTTCAAAAGTTTTAGTTTTCGAGGGTAATAGCTACGTATGTTGGAAAAATGAAGATATTAGACTATTTTATGATTGCACATGGTAAAGAATGTGCTTAAAGGCTCTTTTCCTATGTCAAAAGTTTTAGTTTTCGAGGGTAATAGCTATGTCTGTGGAAAAAATGAAGATATTAGACTATTTTATGATTGCAAATGGTAAAGAATGTGATTAAAGGCTCTTTTCCTATTTCAAAAGGTTTAGTTTTCGGGGGTAAGAGCTTTGTCTGTGGAAAAAATGAAGATATTAGACAATTTTATGATTGCACATGGTAAAGAATGTGATTAAAAGCTCTTTTCCTATTTCAAAAGTTTTAGTTTTCGAGGGTAATAGCTAGGTAAGTTGAAAAAATGAAGATATTAGACTATTTTATGATTGCAGATGGTAAAGAATGTGATTAAAGGCTCTTTTCCCATGTCCAAAAGTTTTAGTTTTTGAGGGTAATAGCTACGTATGTTGGAAAAATGAAGATATTAGACTATTTTATGATTGCACATGGTAAAGAATGTGCTTAAAGGCTCTTTTCCTATGTCAAAAGTTTTAGTTTTCGAGGGTAATAGCTACGTATGTTGGAAAAATGAAGATATTAGACTATTTTATGATTGCAGATGGTAAAGAATGTGATTAAAGGCTCTTTTCCCATGTCAAAAGTTTTAGTTTTAGAGGGTAATAGCTACGTATGTTGGAAAAATGAAGATATTAGACTATTTTATGATTGCAAATGGTAAAGAATGTGATTAAAGGCTCTTTTCCTATTTCAAAAGGTTTAGTTTTCGGGGGTAAGAGCTATGTCTGTGGAAAAAATGAAGATATTAGACAATTTTATGATTGCACATGGTAAAGAATGTGATTAAAAGCTCTTTTCCTATTTCAAAAGTTTTAGTTTTCGAGGGTAATAGCTAGGTAAGTTGAAAAAAATGAAGATATTAGACTATTTTATGATTGCAGATGGTAAAGAATGTGATTAAAGGCTCTTTTCCCATGTCAAAAGTTTTAGTTTTTGAGGGTAATAGCTACGTATGTTGAAAAAATGAAGATATTAGACTATTTTATGATTGCACATGGTAAAGAATGTGAATAAAGGCTCTTTTCCTATTTCAAAAGTTTTACTTTTCGAGGGTAATAGCTACGAATGTTGAAAAAATGAAGATATTAGGACTATTTTATGATTGCAAATGGTAAAGAATGTGATTAAAGCTCTTTTTCCTATGTCAAAAGTTTTAGTTTTCGAGGGTAATAGCTACGTATGTTGAAAAAATGAAGATATTAGACTATTTTATGATTGCACATGGTAAAGAATGTGAATAAAGGCTCTTTTCCTATTTCAAAAGTTTTACTTTTCGAGGGTAATAGCTACGAATGTTGAAAAAATGAAGATATTAGACTATTTTATGATTGCAAATGGTAAAGAATGTGATTAAAGGCTGTTTTCCTATTTCAAAAGTTTTAGTTTTCGAGGGTAATAGCTTTGTCTGTGGAAAAAATAATTGCAAATGGTAAAGAATGTGATTAAAGGCTCTTTCTATGTCAAAAGTTTTAGTTTTCGAGGGTAATAGCTATGTATGTTGAAAAAATGAAGATATTAGACTATTTTATGATTGCACATGGTAAAGAATGTGATTAAAGGCTCTTTTCCTATTTCAAAAGTTTTAGTTTTCGAGGGTAATAGCTACGTATGTTGGAAAAATGAAGATATTAGACTATTTTATGATTGCACATGGTAAAGAATGTGCTTAAAGGCTCTTTTCCTCTGTCAAAAGTTTTAGTTTTCGAGGGTAATAGCTATGTCTGTGGAAAAATGAAGATATTAGACTATTTTATGATTGCATGTGGTAAAGAATGTGATTAAAGGCTCTTTCCTATTTCAAAAGGTTTAGTTTTATGGGGTAAGAGCTTTGTCTGTGGAAAAAA